>NC_133498.1:7180052-7482433 GCF_025370935.1 Choristoneura fumiferana | reverse complement strand
CTGTCTTACTCTCCACGCCAAAAACATTCATTTTAAACACAATTATATTCTGCTTTAAAATAAGGTTCTCCGCCGTTTGGACAAAATATTTTTCGCAAATGTTTAATTTCCCAAATATCAAATTTTTCCGAAAAATTATTATTTTTGTAACTTTCATAAAACAAACCTAACCTGTGGTCTATAAAAAACCATAAGAAAAATATTCTGAGAATAAAATTTGTGGTTTGGAGAAATTTGATACTTAGGAAATGAAACATTTGCGAAATGAAATATTTGGGAGAAAAAAAATGTGCGAAACGGCAGTACCTACCTACACGATAATATAACCCTACGTTGTTTGAAAACAAATCTTTGACTTAGCAATCAAAATGACTCAGATCTCAAGTTATGACATATAACAATTGGAGGACTAAATTGGTATATTAGATATTGCAACATTGGAATTTTAAAAAATAACCGGCTATAAAGTGGTATGTCTAAATCAGAAATTTTTCAATTGGAACATGATACCGCGGTTGGGACGTATTTTGTTTGGTTTAGCTCATTTTATAATGTTTAAATCTCAAAGTGTCAACTAGTCAATCGTACGGTCAGTATCAAAAGTTGTTGGTTACTTTTTAACTCTGTCACATTAACACAACAATCTAACATGTCAATCTTGTATGGGGCTAAGTACGTGGCAGTAAATCGACAAAGTACAAAAGTAACCAGCTTCTTTTGATGCTGACTGTACTTCGTTGAAAAATACAAAAAATATATACAAGACATGGATTCCCTTTTTAGAAAGGTTTTTAACTAAATGCACCGGCTTTCTTCTCGTTCCCATTGTATTGTAGAACTCCTTGGATTCATTAATTTCCAAAGGCTTTTGTCTTAACTTACAAGTGTGTGCAAGTGTGTAAGTAATAGTAAACTATAATAAGGAATCTGATTCTCGTATTCGTAGAACCTAGATATTGATATAGCTAATGATTCACGGATAATATTTGACATATCTTCTACAGGATACAAACTGCGATTACTATTGCAATGAGGGCTATCGTTTTTTGTTTCACTAGATGGCGTACTGTTGCGTGAGGTTTTAAGTATGGCTTTCAAAGTCTGTTATTACGGGCGTGAAAACAAAGTTTAGATTAAAATCACATTAAATACACCTTAAAACCGTACCATAAAAATATCGAGCATGCCACAGTGTTGCATAGTCCCCGTTTTGTTCCGAAAAAAGGGAGGACAAAGATACCGAAGTGTCTCAAAACACAGACATCATTGCCCGGAACGCATATTTGCCATAATTAATTCCAGATATTCTCAAAATTATTCTAATTAAATAAATAGTCTCACCCAAAACTATGACATTGACATTTCGGAGACCTCACGCTACACTACGCTCTAGTGGTGAATTCACACGCGATAGCCCTCATTCCTTCAATCCACGTGTGATTATGACCAGAGGCGTCTTTACCTATAGTGCAGGGTGTGCATTGCACACGGGCGCAGCGGTGTTAGGGGCGCCGGCGCCGGCCGCGGCAATTTGTACCTATTTAATTTTGACCGCGCGCTTCTTAGATGGCGCTAAAGTAATAATTGCACACGGGCGCTACATGGGCTAAAGACGTCGCTGATTATGACGCTGGTTCGGAAGCTCAAAAAACCTTTTCTCTACCGATGACATAAAACGTAAAAGTTAATTATTTGTTATCGTGTTTTCATTTCGGTATAGAACAGACTTTTGTCATGGTAATCGCAATCTGCCTATATCCTCCAGTAAAAACGAAGTGTAGAAAATTAATGTACATTCGAACCATTTGATTCCTGACCCATCGTAGAACGTTCTCAAGTAAGTGACACAGTGAATTTCCTTGTTAAGCAATGCGAGGTCACTATGACTATTTCTACGAAAAGGTTGCACAGTGGGTCGTGATTCTGTTAGTTCGATATTACATTCCAGAGCTCTTATTAAAAATCGCACGTTTTTTGTGAATTGACGATCTATAGCCATTGCTGATTACTTCAGAATAGCGGTCCATTGGTGTACTGCCGTTTCGGCGAAATAGTTTTCGCCAAATTTCATTTCGCCAAATTTATTCCCAAAAGTTTCATTTCGCAAGCCAATCAAGCGCATATTCGCATAACCGATCGTTAATCGCATAACTATGATAAAGCCGGGCTATATTCTCAGTTGTCCGCATCCCTTTGTTCGCACTGCAGCATGTGGAAGAAGAAATCCCAGTAGTCCACAGTACAGTCGAGCTCATAAACTTGTGAGCAAAAATTTGATGAAAAATATCTGAACACGACTCTTTGTTAACTGCGTAGAAGTGTGTTCAGATATTTTTGATAAAATTTTTGCTAACAAGTTTATGAACTCGACTGTACCAACAAAGCTAATGCTGACATCTGGGGGAATAATTTGTTACGGAATCGACTTGAAATTTCCTGAGATTTCGTGAGTTAGATGGCAATACTAAACATACTTACAGTTTTTTTTTAATTTGCTACCAAAGTCGATTATCGTCGGCTTAGGGAATAATTTCTGCTAAATATTTTTTTACCGATATCCAATTTTAAACTTCGGACACGTTAAATTTCAAATGGAACTAATCTTGGAATGGATTAAAAAAGGTTTACTCTCTAAGCTGAGTTTTTTTCTGGCCTACATACTGTCGCAGGAATCATCACTAAGTACCTACACATAATTTACTGGCCCCGGGGGGCTCCTACGAAATTCTAAAATCGAAGTTCGTATCGTACCGTCCCTCTCACTCTCGTATTAAATAATATAAGCGTCAGCGGGACGGCTAGATAAGAAAGTTCGAATTTTGCACTTCGTAGTATAGGGCCTGGTCGCACAGTCAATAGTCTGCGCCAGCGCTTTCTCGTGATCTTTGGTGCCTAGAGGTTCGTGCGCTCGTCACGACGCACCATTCTCACGCGCGACATATAGTTTATTATCAAAAATTGTATAGTCAACAAAGGCTTTGATCACGGTGTGCCATTACTGTCTATCACCAGACCGAAACAACTCTTGCTCTAAAATATTTGTTGTCCGGATTTTTAGATTTCTAAAACATCTTGTTCTGTTAAACATTATTTGTAGGATTCCTTACCAAATCAATTTCTGGTTCATCGCTACTTATTGTTGGTAAAATATAAAGTAAAGTCAATTATTAATTAAAAAATTCTTGAGGCTTGCCATTCCGTGGTTTATTTAATGAGATCTAAATAACTTTGCCCCACTCGACAGCGTAGGTCAAATATTTATTTGCGGTACGCTTTAGCTATTAAAAAATATTTTTTGACAATTACTAAGGCTTTGGGTAAACTAGATGCTTATATTGTGAAAATTTGAACACTGTAGCTCTAACCGAAAACCTGTAAGACAGACAGACGGATGGACACATGAGTGACAGCAATAGGCTTCCATTTGGATCCTTCGGGTATGGTTAAAAACTGAACATGTGTGGATTCTCCAGTGATTATTTAATTTTATTCACTGATTCTTAAAATGCATTGCTTGTGCAAATGCACAAGATTGCCTAAATATTGTATCTTGTGCATTTGCAAAGACCTCGAAAATTCCGGACTACCAAAATATGGTATTTTGTGTTATGTACAGTAAAGAATGTATATATGTATACATACTCGTATGTACATATATGATGCCCGAAAATAATAGATCGCATAAATTACGGAAACAGCAAAGTTACACAGAATTTAAGAGAATTTATAAGATACGTACAAAACACAATTTTATTCGAATTTAAGCATGGCAGATCAGATGATCAGAGTAATACCTATCCTGTCATATGTCATGGTACTTAATAGATAGGATCGCATTCGTTCTGTCAACCTATACTGAATAATGTGACATTCTCTGTAACACTCTATCTCGAGCAGTAGAGCAGGTAAATTGTCTCCCTTTTTAATTCATAATTATTTGCAAATGCAAGAAAGGAAATGGCTTGGCATATTTGGAGTAGGAAACAGAATAAGAAGTAATTTGACTATTTTGGTTTATTTACACATCCTCGCCTCTATTGCTTGTTTACAATTAATTTAAATTCCAAACATTTGAGTATTTGTACATTTTTGGCACTATGAAGAATGACTACTCGGGTCTACCAGTGAGCGAGACCGTGAGCGCCGTAGCCGGCATGAGCGTAGCCGCCGTGAGCGTAGCCAGTAGCCAGCAGGGGAGCGGCGTGCGCGGCGTAGGCGACGGGGGCGTGGGCGACGAGGGGAGCGGCGTGTACGACCGGGGCGGGGTGCGACTGTTGCAGGGACTGGGACACGACGGTGGACTGGTGGCCGGCCAGGGCGGCAGGCGGCGTGGCGGGGCGGCGTAGGCGGAGTGGGCGACCAGGCCGGGGGCGGCGTGGCCCACCAGCTGCTTGGCGAGCACGGGCGCGGCGCCGGCGGCGGCGCCGTCCAGCTGAGCCTCGGCGGTCTTGACGGCGTCGACGGCCTGCCACGAGTGGTCCTCGGCGGCGTTGACGGCCTGCCCGTGCAGCTCGGCGGCCTGGTCGTGCAGCTCGCGGGTGGCGTCCACGGCCGCGCGCACGTGGTCGGAAGCCTCCACGTGGGCCTCGATGGCGGCGCCGTGCAGGTCTCCGGGGGAGATGGTGGGTAGCGCGGGCGCGGCGTGCGCCACCGCCAGGGGGGCTGCGGCGTACGCCAGCCCGTGTCCGTAGGGCGCCGCCAGCCCGTGCCCGTAGGGCGCCGCCAGCCCGTGCGCGTAGGGCGCCGCCAGCAGGCCCGAGGGCGCTGCGGTGGCGCAGGCGAGGACGGCAGATACAATCTGTGACAGACAAAAACATTATTAAAATAAGAAAGCACTCCCGAATTCCAATGCCCCTTAACGATCACGTCACATGTTCCACGGCACTGCGTCACAACACACCCGACAGTCACTGATCGAACCCAACAAAAGATTAATTATTAAACTGACCAGAAATCTCATCGTGCACTTCTGTGGTAGACTGCGCGAAGGCTACTGAATGCTGTCTCGCCGTCGCTGACGCGTTTTATAGCGCGCGCACAGAAAAATGGGCGGGAGAAATGTCTGAACGAAGTGGTGATTTTGACAATTCAGCGAACTGATTTTGATGTGGACCTTGGTGTCACTTAACTAAAGGACTATGTTTTATTAACATTTCTTATGTTTGTGTACTCCTACTGTTCCGTTGTATTAATAAGAATTGTTATTAATTAAAAACCGGAGATCCTAAATGGGTTAACCCTACGTTGTTTAAAAACAAATGTTTGATTTCACAAGTTCAAAAATTACACAGAGATCTCAAGTTATGACATATAACAATTGGAGGAATAAATTGGTATATTAGATATTGCAACATTTGCAATTTAAAAAAATAACCGGCTATAAAGTGGAGTGTCTAAATCAGAAATGTTTTCAATTTGGAACATGATAATGCCGCGGTTTTGGACGTATTTTGTTTGGTTTAGCTCATTTTATAATGTTTACATCTCAAAGTGTCAACTAATCAATCGTACGGTCAGTATCAAAAGTAGCTGGTTACTTTTTTACTATGTCACATTCACACGACAATCTAACATGTCAATCTTGTATTACGTGGCTGTAAATCGACAAAGTACAAAAGTAACCAGCTACTTTTGGTGCTGAGTCAGCACTGCTGACTGAACCTACGTTGAAAAATACAAAAAATATATACAAGACAGATTCCATTTTTTGGAAAGGTTTTTTTTTGGATTGTGGTAACTAAATGCACCGGCACTTTCTCTTGTGCATGAAGATTGTATTGTAGAATTTCCTGTATTAATTAATTTCCAATTTTATTTTGTCTTAATTTACAAGTGTGACCACTATAGTGCCTACGAGTATAAACTATAATAAAGAATTGGTCATATTCGTAGAACCTAGAAATTAATATAGCTCAATGATTCACGGATAATAATATTAGACATATCTTCTACAGGATACAAACTGCGATTACTTTTGCAATTCCTTCAATCCACGTGTCATTATGACGCTGGTTCGGAAGCTCAGAAAACCTTTTCTCTACCGCTGACATAAATTTACGCCAAAGTTAATTATTTGTTATCGTGTTTTTAATTTCGGTATAGGACAGACTTCTGTCATGGTAATCGCAATCTGCCTATATCCTGCAGTAAAAACGAAGTGTAGAAAATTAATGTACATTCGAACCATTTGATTCCTGACCCATCGTAGAACGTTCTCACAGTAAGTGACACAGTGAATTCCCTTGTTAAGCAATGCGAGGTCACTATGACTATTTCTACGAAAAGGTTCCACAGTGGGCCATGATTCAGTAAGTTCGATATTACATTCCAGAGATCTAATTAAAAATCGCACGTTTTTTGTGAATTGACGATCTATAGCCATTGCTGATTACTTCAGAATAGCGGTCCATTGGTGTACTGCCGTTTCGGCGAAATAGTTTTCGCCAAATTTCACTTCCCAAAAAACTTATCGCAATAGTTTCATTTCCCAAGCGAATCTTTAGCATATTCACATTTCGCATTTTAATAATTTGGTCAAATTATCATTTGGCATAATTTATAATTTTACATTGTCAAGTTTTATTATGACAAACGTTTATTAAGCAAACGTTTGCTTTTGGCTAATATTATTTTCCAAAAAAATGTTTGTTCAAAATGACACTTCGCACACGAACCAATCACAGAAACCAACGTTTTTGCCCATTAGTATATTAGTAATCCCGGTCCATTACATCTGTGTTTCGCACTGCATTACCCCTAAACCTATGTTTACGTAATCAGGTATTCTGCACTGCGCCTGCGCCGGGGCCACTTTGACCTTTGAGACCAATCCAATCCAACCAATTCACTGTTATTCTCACGCTCTTATAACTTACCCACGCTTACCAGCATCTCAAACCCTATCTCGATTTAAATAAGCTCTTATTTCTATCTGTACATTCTTTTGACATACGAGGTCTTCAAAGCTAGTGCACGAAAGGCTAAGCTATAATTACGTTGCTCGGTATGTTAGTGTGGTTGTTTGCTTTAAACACATAATTAGTTGTTGGGAGTGATTTAGGGTTTCCAACCGTACTATAATATAGTACTAGAGTTTACCCGCGGCTTCGCACGCGTAAACTATTCGATCTGGTGGATTTTATCAAAATTCCCCCGGAAAATCCCAAAATTTATATCGTGATCTTCATTGGTACAAAATTTCATGACTCGAAATCCAGCCGTTGAAATTTCAAGATTTTATCCCTATCCCGCGGGAATATTGGAATAAAAAGTAGCCTATTTGTGTACCAAGTTTCGTAGTAGTTTTAGCGTGAAGGAGTAACAAACATACACACACACAAGCTTTCGCATTAATAATAAGTATAAGTAGGAAGTAGGATATTAAATGATATTGTAACGGATAACTCACGTCTTGAACCGAGTTTAGCTCGACATGTTGAGGAAGTAGGATTGTACTATTTCGAGTCTGCGTACTATACACTGTATAGTACGCAAAAATACTATATTTTGCAACACCGAAATCTAGCAAACAAATACTTATTTTAAAAATTAAAGAACGCGCCTTTATACGGCTAATGTAATTTTTCCATAAAATACTATATTTTTTATAGCTTATTTTGAAAAATACTATATTTCGCCGAAGAGATGTTGGCAACCCTAGAGTGATCGTAAGTGGTTGATTGGAGATTTTCGAGGTCGGTTTCCCCCCTGTCTCTTGACTTTGCTGGGACTAGTGTCCTTATTTTTTTTTATTCCGCCACGATTACTTTCGAGGCAAACACTTAGCTTGTACAAGCTAGGTACAGTCAAGTGTAAAAATATGACTTATTCAGTTTCAAAAATGGGTACCACAGACTCTTATTCCGACGCAATAAGGCCGTAGTAACATATTTTTGAGTGGTTCGAATAGATACTTAATTTGGCACTTGACAGTACCTAGTTGTATAGCTTAATCGATGCTAACTTATATCCTCCAGTCGACGGTGTAGTCAGGAATTCAGGTAACAGTTAGGATTTTAAACTCCCCTGGAATTCGAAGCCCGGGTGCACTGTACCAATTTTCTTTTTTTATGGATCGGGAGCCGCCATGTCTGTCTGTCTGTCCGTCCGTCCGCGGCTTTGCTCAGGGACTATCAATGCTAGAAAGCTGTAATTTTTCACTGATATATATGGAAACCATGCCGACAAAATGTTACAATAAAAAAATTAAAAAAAAAAATTGTGGTACCTCCCATAGACAAGTGAATAGAAAGCGGGGGTGATTTTTTTCTCATCCAACCCTATAGTGTGGGGTATCGTTGGATAGGTCTTTTAAAACCATTAGGGGGTTGCTATAAGACGATTTAGTGATTTGTTTGCGAAATATTCAACTTGAAATTGCAAATTTTCATTAAAATCGAGCGTCCCATACCATTTTTTCGAAGAAAGTTGAAAATCCGCAAATAAATTATCTTTATGATGTAGACGAATATGAATAATATAATAACGGGGTAGGAAGTCGTGCATTGATGGCAAAGCCTCGTGACTTTTGATCCTTAAATATAGATCTGGGTATTTGCCCCTTGTTTGATTGTTTGTTGTACTCTTTATTGCTAAGTACAAAGACGGAGTTATGTCTGAAACTCTGAACTGAAGGGATGTTGCCAGTCAACCTTTGAGTGGTAGAGAAGAGCAGTCAAAATGCCCAAATTAGGTACCTAAATTGGGACCCAAAAGCAGAACTTTACTTGCTTACAAACTTTAATTTTTGTACCAATAATGGTCTTGATCGTTGTTGGGCTGACGCTCACTGCCTCGTATTACCAACCCAAAATAGATTTAAAGTACCTACTAAAATCCTAATAATCTAGAAATGTAGAGCTAGAAAGTTTTCACAGGCTTTTGGGAAAACACACTAGTAGTTTCAACAGGTTTTGCAAATATTACATACGTTAAGTAAGCGTAGCCTTCTCAAGGCCGGCGAAGTTCATTGGCCTCCAAAAAGTGTAACGAAAGTGAACTGAACTTGAACTCGTTGCGCACACGCAGCACAAACTTAAGTGGCCATCGGTTGTGGCGCTAGCATCTTACGTTCAGAGATTGATTGGCACGACGAAGCGTTAGTTCACCTTTTGGCCGCCAGACATGATTATGTTGGTGTTTTAAAGTTATATTTTGCCCGGAGCGTTTTTGTTTTTAGTTTTATATCAATGCGGAAACGGATGCGGCGTGGGTGTCAAAAGCTTTTTTACAATCACGGTCTCGTCTAGAACGTTTATAAAGTCGACGTTGATTTTATATAATACCTAAGTTGAAATAGGAGACTGTTAAAAAAAATAAGTACAATTTTTTGCTGCCTGTACTTTTTGTTAGCTGTACTTGCTTGCATTATTGATCAATGCCTAATACCTTTACACGAGCAATTCTTGGAAACGGCTCCAATGATTTCGATGAAATTTGGTGTCGGGGTTTTCAGGGATGACAAATCGATCTTGCTTGGGCTTATCCCTAGGAAAACGCTTATTACCGAGTTTCAGCCCGAGCAAAGCTCGGTCGCCCAGGTACTGTATACTAAATATTAAATCAGTCCGACCTTTGAAAGGAATCAAATATGATTTACGAGATTTGATCTAAAGTTTTCAGTATATTATTATATTTTTTTTTTATTAAAACAATTTATCAATTTATTCACAACACAAGATACAATAATATGATAGGAAACAAAATTAATAAAAACTACATAAATATACCTAACTATAAAAATAAAACACCATCTAAGAGGCCCTCCTGCGGCATAGAACCAAACACACTGGCGGCATTACCTCTCTGTACAGTCAGAGAAACTCGCTGGGAGAGGTAAACCCACCGACACGACACAGGAACAGGTGAAACTAAATAAAAGCCTAAAAAATAATATGATCTCTATGTAAAAACAGGCAACTAATTTGCCCACTGTTGAATATTTTGTCTTGATACCTCAATTACTTTTTAGATTATGCAGTCTATGAATGCCCTTGATATGTTATAAACTAGTATTTAAGTAAATATTTAGGTCATTATTAATTAATTCGAATTTTTATTTGCAAATCATACTTGGAAATTAGGAAATGAATAGTTTTTTCTTATATATTTTCGGGTTCTAAAAACTACCACATTGCTTAGAACAGTGCTTGTCCATTTTCCGTCTTAGATCCAGAATCGAGACATACGAACTTTCGGTTAATTAATGCGTCCATCGGCCATGCGCAACGCAGGGAAGGGGGAATCCGGATGTGTCGCACATTTGATGGAGTGTGAAGGCCTTTGGCCATGTCGACACCGGACAAGAGACGACTGTCCGGATGCTATCGCCGGCGCGAAAAGGCCATACGTGTCGAAAGAACTGTGATCGAAGCCCCTCCTGCTATTTTGAATGCTAGAAATCTAGAACTTTTACACCTAGAACTTGCTCATTAAGAGGTTTGTTGCTCACCAGTCTGAAAAAGATACGCGCGCTAAGAGAACAGGTCGTTTTTAAACTTGAGATGACCTCCAGCATGAGCCTTCTCATATTTTATGGTTAAGGTGACAGTTGTTCTGTAATATGACGTTATATGAGTTGTTATGTCGTCTAAGCAGTCACTTTCTTAAGTTATCACGCGTAGTCATGTGAATATTTTATTAATTATAAGACAATGTTATTCCTTATGGGTATAGATAGTCTCTATATCTCTCTATTATCCTATTCATTATCTTTTAACAGCTGTGAAGTCGCAAACAATGCGCGTTCCAGCCTCGTGGGAAACAGCTTTGTCATCTTACTTATTTGAATAACGCTTGTAAGATTTGACCTATTAGTTTGTACCTACACAGTTGTTTGATACCTTGTCCGACCCTTGACGGGGCGTAGTCACAACTCTCTGACAGCTTCCGCGTTGCTTGTGAGCGAGGAAGCATGAAAGTAATGAGTAACGGCAAATAATACGACAGAATAATTTGTCTATTTTTGTTTATTTACACATCCTCGCCTCTATTGCTTGTTTACAAATAATTTAAATTCCAAACATTTGAGTATTTGAACATTTTTGGCACTATTAAGAATTACTACTCGGGTCTACCAGTGAGCTAGACCGTGAGCGCCGTAGCCGGCATGAGCGTAGCCGCCGTGAGCGTAGCCAGTAGCCAGCAGGGGAGCGGCGTGCGCGGCGTAGGCGACGGGGGCGTGGGCGACGAGGGGAGCGGCGTGTACGACCGGGGCGGGGTGCGACTGGTGCAGGGACTGGGACACGACGGTGGACTGGTGGCCGGCCAGGGCGGGGGCGGCGTAGGCGGCGTGGCCGACCAGGGCGGGGGCGGCGTAGGCGGAGTGGGCGACCAGAGCGGGGGCGGCGTGGCCCACCAGCTGCTTGGCGAGCACGGGCGCGGCGCCGGCGGCGGCGCCGTCCAGCTGAGCCTCGGCGGTCTTGACGGCGTCGACGGCCTGCCACGAGTGGTCCTCGGCGGCGTTGACGGCCTGCCCGTGCAGCTCGGCGGCCTGGTCGTGCAGCTCGCGGGTGGCATCCACGGCCGCGCGCACGTGGTCGGAAGCCTCCACGTGGGCCTCGATGGCGGCGCCTTGCAGGTCTCCGGGGAGATGGTGGGCAGCGCGGGCGCGGCGTGCGCCACCGCCAGGGGGCTGCGGCGTACGCCAGCCCGTGTCCGTAGGGCGCCGCCAGCCCGTGCCCGTAGGGCGCCGCCAGCCCGTGCGCGTAGGGCGCCGCCAGCAGGCCCGAGGGCGCTGCGGTGGCGCAGGCGAGGACGGCAGATACAATCTGTGACAGACAAAAACATTATTAAAATAAGAAAGCACTCCCGAGTTCCAATGCCCCTTAACGATCACGTCACATGTTCCACGGCACTGCGTCACAACACACCCGACTAGTCACTGATCGAACCCAACAAAAGATTAATTATTAAACTGACCAGAAATCTCATCGTGCACTTCTGTGGTAGACTGCGCGAAGGCTACTGAATACTGTTTCGGCGTCGCACGCGCGTTTTATAGCGGTCAGCGCGGGAAATTCGTGGCGGGAGAAATGTAGGAAGCCATTTTTGTCAGATTCCGAATCGATTTTTGAATTATAATTCGACTTGTCGAGATATTTTTTACTCCACTGCTGCTTAGTTCATCTGGCTTTAGTGATGCCAATAATTGAAAAGCGAATTTATAAGTAATCTATCTATGAGAATTTATTTATTGAAGGAGAACCAACATCTAAAAACACAAATTTGAATTTGTTTCATCCCTATATTTTACAGAGATAGCTTTTGACCTTGAATATTACAAACCATTTCGTAAACTGATCATCGCAACGAACTACCGTTTCTGAATTTCTGCATTATAAATCTCACGTCAATTATCGTTTAATTAACACCATCTTGATGTGCGCAATTGAACAGCGGGTACGTTACTTTAGGATTTAGTTGGTCAACATTTTTTATTTCCAAAGTTTCGAGAATTTTCAAGCTGCTCTAGTAATTGCAATAATAGATCGAACGGATTACACATAGATTGTACCTAATAGCTTCATAATGTATAAACCTATTGGCAATAGGGAAACGTTGTTAAGGATTTTCTCTGGCGATTAATACCTACCCAAAGAAACCCTATCGATATGGGGTAAGATATCGTTATGGATGATATACTTACTGGATTGACATGGTTATTGAAAACAAGTCTATCGAAAACCCCTTTAATAGTAATCGTTTCCAATATTTAGCTGAGACTTATTGGTAACTTTTTCCAATTTTCTTCAAGAAACTACGTAATACTTTACATCGTGTTGTTGAGAAATAAATAAGCATGCGTGTGAAGTTACCGATCAACACGACATTCGTGGGAACTAATCTCATAGTCACCTGACCCCTTTCATTGTGAGAGGTTTCTGCGTCCTAATATTGGGATCGTCGTCACCATCATCATCATTCCTGACAGTTTGACTCCATCTACCTTACAGTTCAACAGTCGGGAGCATAAGAACTTTTGAGCTGGTCACGATTTTGAATGGGTCCCGACTATTGAAGCTTAAGTTAGGTAGTTGGGCCAATCAACTTTTTTACCGACACTAATCTGTCCGCGGCATTTTTCAAACAATTGCAGATTTTTGTAAGTAGGTAAACATGTTTTTGCTGTAATTTAATAGATGGTGTACATGAATACATACCATCCTACGTAAGTTCAACCTATTAAACCGTGAAATATCTTGTTGGAAGTACGATTTTTTTGGTAACGCCAGAGACAATTTTAGTAACGCAGGAGACGCCCAAAGTGTCGATAAAATAGTTGATTGGCCCAGTTAACAGAGTTCTAGACCACTTAACTCTATTTGTTTGCTTATAACTCTTTATTGTAGAAAAAAGGTTACACAAAAGAAATAAAACGTTTTTTTCTTTTCAGTTTTTTTTTTGAGGGAATTAGGTTTTTGATTTTTTAATTACGTCTATGTTTTAGGTGAGATATGTACGGTCAAGGACTATTAATGAGCCACCATGGAACCTTTTCAAAGGAAAAGTCATTACGATTTCCTTGTTAATTGATGCGATGTCACTATGACGTTTATTGTGAAATGGATTCATGTTGGCTCATGAATGACTCCTTGTCTGTACGTCTTATTTAATTTCTCACTGCAACAGTAAATGGCATGTGACATAGAACTTGATCTATGTGATTATAAGAATTCCTTGCGATACCTAGATACCTCGAGAATAGTGTTATTAAATTAAAATTGTTATGCGATTAGGCATTCGACTGACTCACGTAATTTGTCTCATTTTTACGTCAACTTTTCTCTAAATTTTGACAATTCGACGAATTAAGAACCTCCATTTTTGAAGTGGGTTAAAAAAATGGGCACCTCTGTTGTCAGAAAATCCAATCCTAATGTAATTGAAACGCGTAGTAAATGCCGAGCCATTGTTATTCGGTGGTAACCATACATTATATCATACTGCATGTTTATTAAAATAGGATTAACTTTTGTACCAACAAAGCGAGAGTAATTGCCTGTTGGTTGGCATTACGCTCTAAAGGCCATTCCGTTGCGACCATGAGTGCATGTGGGCAGCCAAAGACGCATTGCTTCGAATAATGGGCCGCCACTCTGACTAAATACTTGGTATTACCAGCCCTCCTTGGTATCCCTTCATTTCCCATAATTTAATTTGCCATAATAGTCATTAGCCATAACCTTCATTTGCCCTAATAGCACATGCCATAGTTCTTGAGTGACATAATACTCAAAAGCCATAATATTCAATATACCTATCTAATTGGACAACATAATATTTACTTTTTATAATGGTCACAGTCTCTAATATCTTATATGTACTAGGTACCAAAACAATAATTTGCCATATCAATCAATCATTTATTTGATAAAATTAGGTAAGTATTAATAGACAAAAAAACATTCAGGTTCTCCACTTTTTACCATTTATGGCGTACAAATATATAGAAAAGGTTGCACAAAGAACAACCACAAAGAAGATAATTAAAGATCAAATAAGTGAAAGCCTAATAAATTTAAATAATATAAAAACATGCACTTTAATAGTAATCAATCAATATCATTTTGTTGAAAATAATAAGAAGAATAACCCTAGGCCGCGCTACGGCTAAACCGCCCGGTTTTTAACAGCGTGACTTTGTGAATCAAGTAAACTTAAAGCCGTCAGTGCCAGTGTAGTTTACTTGATGCACAAAGTTACGCGGTTAAAAACCGGGGCGGTTAACCGTAGTGAGGCCTGGTAGAGCAAAGCGTTGGCTTGGCGGGCAAATTCAGGATTTGACTAGCCTTGGTCTGAAGAATAATGCAGCTATATATATCTTACCTACTCTTATGCACTCGCTGGCTCGGGTAACCCCCAAACCAAACTGTAAGACTTCACATTACACTCAAAATACTTGTCACTATAACAATTCAGTGTTTTACTATATGAATAAGTTTTTGAAAAAATATTTTTTGATACAATTTTTTTTGCTGACTGTACTTTTTGTTGACTGTACTTGTATTGTCACCCAATCTACATTTGAATACCAAATTTCAAGTCGATGCCATTAACCGTTGAAGAGTTCTTCCTACGGAGACGATCCTGGCCGGGCTGCCTGCCACTACCGGATTATTGTATTGTCACGCAATTTACATACCCCTGGTGTTGCAGATTTTTATGGGCGATGGTGATCTCTTACCATCAGGAGACCCACTTGCTCGTTTTCCATCCAGTCGAATAAAATAAAAAAATAAAGTAAGTATGCCAAATTTCAAGTCAATCCGACTACTCTGGAAGTTGGTCGAATTTAACTTGCAAGATTTGACTACAGACAGACAGATGACGGGACAGGTGAAACTTTAAATAAAAACTTGCAAAAAATACGAATATTTGTCTCTACACGTGAATGTCTAACTAATAGGTATTTAAGTATCTACATGAAGCTTCGTATCTACAAAACATAAATTGCGAGTTCAACTATTTTACTTAGATGTTTTTTTTTCATACACAGTTATCACGTACTTCGTGCAGTTGCCAAACCGTCGAAATAAAGGCACATTAGCATGTCCTTTGATATGATCTTATTGCGTGCCTTAATAGGAGTGAATTATACCACCGTAAAAGCAAATGAGGTGTGTGCTTCTGAATATTTTTGGCAATGAGACGTGATCCAGTTATAGATAAAAAGTTTTTTGTTATAAATTTCATTTTTAATGCAAGCTTTTATTGCTAACTGTACTTTTTGTGGCTGTGTTTGCATTGTCATACTACATTTGCGTACCAAATTTCAAATCGATGCCATTTACCGATGAGGAGTTCCATCCTGCAGATACGATCCTGGCTGGACCACCAGGATGTCACTGTCAGATTATTGTATTGTCACCAGATTTACAAAATTATGCCAAATTGCAAGTCAATCCGACCACTGGAAGTGGGTGAAATTCAACTTGCAAGATTTGACCCGCACATACATAGATTATAAATACATTATATATTGCAAGTTAAATAAAAGCTTTTAATTAATTAACAACAGTTTTCGAATGATTTTCCTCTTTGAGGAACAAAGAAAGCAGCTGAGATCTAACTAAATAAATAGAGTGACATGGCGACTGGCTGCCAAATAGATAAGTAACGTTTAGTCTAAACCACATAGGCTAAAGATCTAAATTTTATTTATTTAATTACAACCATGGTATTAGTGCAACCTGAAACAATACACCGTGTTATTTTTGATTTCCGTTAACTTTAAGGGGACAATCTACAGATCGAATGAAGTTATTTTTTTTTTTACATATAACTTGACCGTATTTGACCCCTATCTCACCTGATGTTAAGTGCAGATGAGGCCAAAGGTGTATCTCACTGGTTCAGACACCGCCTATTCACTCTAGCCTTGAAGAGTTCTAGATTATATGTATCCGGAAATACAGACGACGGGAGCAAATTCCATTGCTTAGCAGTTCGTATTGTGAAAGATGAAGCAAACAGCTTGGTACGGGCCAATGGAACGCTAACTACATCAAATAATTTCTCTAAAACCTCTCTCTCTGCCGAAGTTAACGGAAATCAAAAACAAACACGGGAACGCCTCAAGGTCACAAAATATAGCTGTCTCGGCGCCCAATATCATTTCTTTGCTTTCGGCGTCGAGACTCTAGGTCCTTGGGGTAAGGGTGCGCTGGAGCTACACAGGGAGCTCAGCAATAGGTTAAGGGAGGCAACAGGCAACCCTCGCGCCGGCAGCTTTCTCGCGCAAAGAATCTCAATCGCAGTTCAACGCGGGAATGCTGCCTGCGTGATGGAGAGAGAAGAAGCCCACCTCTCTTTTTTAATTAAAGTTTTAGTTTTAGTTATTTTAATTTAATAGTAGTTTTAGTCCTATAGATATTTTGTATTTTCTTAATATTTTCGGGTGCGGTATGTATAGCAATAATTACTATGTGTCACTTAAAGTTTACAAAAATAGTTACACATTTACATTTATGGGCAGGCGACCATGTTCTGGCAGATATAGTTCTTGAAGATTGTTGAGATGATGGTGATAGCTAGCTTTCTGCACGGCGGCACACTGACACTTATACTATTTAATATGAGAGCGAGAGGGACGGTACTATACGAACTTCGTAACTTCGAATTTCGTAGCAGGCCCACAGGCATAAGCTGATCGCTGATATAACTTTGGGAATGCACGTGCTCTGTGTAAGCGTAACGATCTCAACAAGATCTCAAGTGCAAGTTCGACTTGCGCAATGCGGCAACTATATCACTGGCGCAGTTGAGGAAAAAGTAGTAGATCTTAATTAAGCAAAGTAACTGACTGAATCAGGAGGAAGAGCGCAATTACATCTTGAATAAGTCGTAGAAGTATCTGCCTAAGATTTTTCTAACCTTTATCTAAGATTTTTTATGAACTAAAAAGATTTTCACTCCGGTCGGGGCTCGAACCCGCACCTCGTGCGCCTATACGCGCCGAAGGCGTCCATCGACTAGACCAGGGTTACCCAAAGTGGGGTACGCGAACCCCTAGGGGTTCGCGACAAGGTTTACGTGATGGTGGCTGCAAGACTGGCAAGATGATTAAGATTGGTTTTTGGAGTCTTTTTGTATTTTTTATTTCAACTCCAAAGTTGGCAAGACGATTCTTACCAATATTTGTTACCTTTTATTGAAATAATTAATAAATAATATAGGTAGGTACATTATATTATGATGATGATGATTGATATAAAAATAACCTTACTTTCGCCAACAGTCAATTTTATTACTTTCATTGGGGGGGGGGGGGCAGGTAGGGGTTCGCTGTCGTCTAGAAACTTTAACAGGGGTACGTGGAGCCATAAGTTTGAGAAACCCTGCACTAGACCACCGGGGAACCCGACCACAATCCAAAAATCTTGCTCACTTACATTATTTCCATTTAGTTCTTTACCTCAAAAGCATAAATTCTTTGTAGCGATTCACCGAATCGCGTTTCACCTCGAACTAACAAAATTTCAATAGAATCGTGTACTTGACGCAATTTTTCGCGTAGTTTTTTACATTAGTATAATTAATTTGTAGCATCTCATTTTTCATGTAGACGCATTTCGCCGCGATCGATGTTTGCTTGAGACTCTAATTAATTTGACACCTTAATTGATATTTGCACTAAAATACACTAATACGCGATCGAGGTAAAATGCGACTAAAACTAATAGCGACTAAAAAAAACACGATTGTGACACAACGCTATTTATAATTAAATATACGATCGAGGGGGCTACAAGAACCTTATGCTTTTGAAGTAAAGAACTAACAAATGATTATTTATTGCGGGAAAAAAACCTGCATTCCGTCAAATTGCTATCCCAAATAAAATAAAGCTTGTTAAATAACAGCACTTAGCCGGAACCTTGCGTTTAATCACGGCATTATCTCGCATCGAATCTTTAATGTCGGCTCGAGCTAACCTCTGGCGGCGGCCATTGTCGCTGCTTTGTTTTGTAGACAGGGGGCAGTGGTGTGGTCCTACAACAACTAGAATGAACTCGATTCTCACATTAACTATTTGTTTTTATTAGCACACAGCGATTACGATTTTAGGCTGCTTGCTCGAATTCCCGGTGGTCTCTGGCTCACCCCAGGATGTTTAGGCTACCAATTCGAAATTCTATAATACTGACATCTTCACACGAAAAACATGCACGTCAGGGGCCAGGCCCCCTCTGAATAATAACCATTGGCAATAAGCTATTGGCATTATTGTTTTATCACGTGCAAACGATTATCAACTTTAGGGTGGTACTGGACTACTGGTAGACCACATATTTAGCTGATGGTTCCTAAAGCCGCAGGAGATGCGGGTTCAAATCTCGTCCGGCGAAACGAAAACTGTCTTGTTTTTTTTCTGGGTTGCCTGTATGTTGGGCTATTCTCGTTGACCGCATTTATTTAAGAAAGGTAAGACATTAAATTGGTGCATATTGCTTTGCAAATGAAACCTTAGGCCGTACCTATTGTCTAATGCCGAACGCTTGTGATCGCATTCACCATCCCTTTCTATATACTGTGTGACAGAAAGAAGTGGTGAAAAGGATTATGATTGCGAGTGCGTTATATGTAAAGACAATAGGGCCTCTAGTTTAAAGTATTAGTCTAACTACTTAATCTATCCTCTCGATTCTGAACAAACTACTTAAGTACTTTTAGGTTTTAAGTTTGTATCTGAATCCTTACTTCCTTACTAATCTTTACCAATACTATGAAGGCAGAATTAACTCTGTCTGCCTGTCTGTTACCTCATCAATTGTATGAAATTTTATACGGAGATAGTTTGAGACTCCGGGTGGGAAGGATATAGTTTTCATCCGGGAAAATTGTATACTTTCCTCGGAACGTCAACAGTTAATATTTTGTGTTATTAGTGAAAAATATCTTAAATAATTAAAATTAAAAAACATTTATTTCAGGTCCTTTTTGTAACCTATGTTTTTACAACAATAAGTATAAATTAAATTATAATCAATTAAAATAAAATCAATAAGTTAAATAAAAGGTTTCTACCCATTACACGGTACCATACCATGACCGTAACAGCAACGTGTCAGGCTAAAATAGAATATTTGTATTGAAAAGTATGACACTAAGCGCACTTAAGTTACGTTATGTCAATCCAATTTATGGAAAGTGTAAACAAACCGATTTCATCAAAATTCTTGTATAAAACACCCACTGGGTCGAATGAATAACACATTTATCTATAATTCGTGTCTTTTAACTAGACGTCTAATCACTTTATTCACAAAAATTCACTTGATTTCAATTCAATTCAAATTTAGGAAAGTGGCTCCATCAATTTTTTGATGATTCTGCCAGTGTCGAGGTTGACAGAGACACGGAGGGTAGGTGGACGACTTGTTTGATAATCTGCCAGTTTTCGGTGGGATAACTACCAGTTACTATCTGAAATGAGGATACGATACACTAGGTTAAATATATGAAATAATATAGACACTTGATTAAATTATTTAATTTTCATTTGAAAATTCTTCGTCAAAATCTGACGTTATTTCTTGAATGAAACTCATGTATAATCTGTAGTAGCATAGACTAGCGTAGAGATGGTGGAAAGATTATTACTCGATTGAATAATAATAAAAAATGTTACTGCTTTTAATAATTGAATAAACAGTCTTTGCAATTAAATCAAGTATTGTAAATAATAAAATAGACAAAAATACTTTGATCTTTTCAATGATTAAATTAATCGATTTACTGAACAGATTAATTATTTTGCTCTAGGTTCTAGGATTTCACATCGTTAAACGTCTGTGGTCGGGTTAATGGCGTCTTTGTTTACCATTTTTATAAATTGGATTGACATAAACTCCTAAACGTTTCCTAACAACCGTCGCCGTCGCGTGTCAAGTACTTATGCGCTTGACATTCCGTTCCTGAAACGTTCCTATTACAGTCATGGCATGATACGGTTCATACGGTTCAGTGAGTAAGAGACCTTAGCATCAAGAAAATTACGAAGATCTTGTGACCCGGGCGTATTGACAATATTTTCAGTTAAGGCTTACAATAACCGTTGATATTTCCTCCATCATGTTCACCGCACAGGTATTAAATCTAGATCCGATAATGCGTCACAGTGCGTGCATTAACTCGATTATAGTTATCGAGAGTCGCCTGGCCGCCTGACAACTTTCCTTAAGTACAAGGTTAGGTTTATCGATATAGGGACGTCCAAAATATCGACGTTTTATGTTGGATAGTATCTTCCAAAGATTTTTATTCTCACCAGTGAAATGTACTTAAAATTCTTTTTGAAACAAAATTCAGTCGGTAAGATATATTAAAAAAAAAATCTGACACGCATTTTTTCTTTTGTCAATTAAAAATAAATTATGAATTAAAAGAATTTCTTTGCTCACCCGCGACCTTATGGTAGCTAAGTTTATGCAAGATATGCGTGTTCATGCAGTTCCTCCACCTCCACACTGTGAGAACACACACAAATCGCCCAAACCCATCTATCACTTCCACACTACACTGACGCGTTTCGAACTCAACCATAGCTCATCTTCAGAGCATGATTCATCTGGTAGCATGGTGTACGGTTGTGTGAGCAAAGAAATTATTTTATTTTATTGTGTTCATTCACATATAGCTGGTTAAAGTTCCGTGTGATGTCACACCTACGTACACTTTTTAATAAGTAGTGACGTCACGCCCCCACTCCCGAACTTTAACGCGCTTCAACTTTGTCATTTTTAATTTGACTTTCAAAAGAAAAAAAAACGTCAATATATTCTTAAAATGATAATCTAACGGGTGAAGTTGTTAGAACACTATTTTTTTAACCCAGGAAGCGGATCTTCATCATTGTTTTGTTTAATGACAAAATAAAAAAATACTTGACCAATATTTTCTTGATGAATGTAGAGGAAAAAATATATATTTCTTGCCAGATTCTTCTCAACAGAGGTTTTTCCGAACCGGTGGTAGATGTTTTTGACATTCACAAGTGCTTGTTAAAGCCTAAATTGAATTAAGATATTTTGACTTTGACTTTGACTTTGAAGCGAGAGTTGTATGCCAGGATCGTAGCAAGTGGAAGGACGTAGTCTCTGCCTACCCTGTTGGGAAAGAGGCGTGATTTTATGTATGTATGTATCTATGTGATGGACTAATAAGAATGATGGACTCTAGCCTATTACCAGATTTAAGATAACTCATATTTTCTTATCGATAATATAATCCCCTACTTTCTGCCCCCTAAAGACATTACCGGTCACTTGCCCCGCCGGATCTCGACAGCAAATACCAGATTGTCACCTTGCCCTATCCGCCCGTTTTACTTGTCGCTTATTACGTCAGCTGTCAGAGCGAACTGTACCGGTCCGCTGGTGTAGGTTTAATGTGTTATACCTACTATAACGGAACGGCCTAGGCCGAAAATCCTTGTATGTTGCGTTTTAAGGTCCGACCTAAACTACTTTGCAATCGAAACCGAATTTTGATATGGTAGGTACACATAGGTTACTATCTATCCTCATATTCGCAAGGGGTCGGGATAAAAGCTCGAGATTACAACCAGTCACGAAATTATTTTTCGTTTTACTTTTTGTTTAGACGGATACTGGTCTCTCAATATTGATCCGATTGTTTGGTTAAACGAACCTGTAAAATGTTATTTAGAAATAATCTGAAATTATTAAAACACCTCATCAGGTGGAAAAAGTCCACTGTAACAGAGGTCTCTTCAAAGAATAACAATACGTATTACGGTTTTTTTTTTAATTTACGTATATGTATTTTAGATGACAATACAAGTGCAGTCAGCGGAAAGTACAGACAGCAAAAAAAAAACAAAATTTAATGTCATAAACTTAAACTAAGTCATCCATCCAGTCCATCCATCCATCAGTAAGTAAGATATCCATTGCTAAACAAATGCCTCCCTGCCAAGTCGCCACCTGCATTCACCGGTTGTCTGCAACTGTCGCGATGTCGGTCCACCTAGTGGAAGGCCAACGCCCCGCCTTCCGGTTCGTGGTCGCCACTCGAGAACCTTTCTCGCCAACGGTTATCCGTTCTTCAAGCGATGTGGGCCGCCCATTGCCACTTCAACTTACATATTATTCGAACTGTGTCTATAATACGGTATTTGACTATTTTGTATATGTTTTATAAATTAAAACTACACAATGCCTTTTATCGAATAGAAAAACAATTTTTAAGCTACCTTTACAAATAACAAAGTTATAAAGGTTTGAAATTCAAGATTAGACAGAGAAAGACATACTGGCATGTGTACGTCACACGCCAGTACCGCCATACTTGCTGCATAGAGAAAACCGTTTTAGAAAGAGACAGATATATAGATTTTTCAAAAATCACTATAAATCCAATTTTCAACCGAATTAAATTTTCTTTTCGCTAAACACTATCTGTATACCTATATTTTTTCATAATAATATTAAGATATGGCAAAATCAGGAGTTGTCAAATACCGTATTGCATAGCGTTAATCGTATTTGCAAATTATACCTTTGGCGTTGACTTCAAACAATTCAACTGTTTAAGTTGGGGTTGCCATACTTACACAATTTAATAATATCTAAGTGATTTTTATTTTTTGTTTTTAACTTTTATTTTAGTTTTAATTTTCATGTGTTGTTGGCATGAGTGCTATCACTTGTTAGTTTTAGCTAAGGTCCTAACTGAAAATCAGCGACAACCGGGGCATTATGCTGACTAGGGTCCTATTTAGCATCTTGTATGTCTAATAATGATTTTGCTTTTATTCTGTGATTGTGAGGCCTATTGCTTACCCTGGAAACTCTATACAGGGTGTAACATTTAGATCGGTCAGTATGGGAAAGTTAAAACTATAATTAATACATACGAAGATCTGTTTTCAGGATTCATTGTAGATATCGTGTTTCATAGTGACATTTATTGTTTATGACCTACACTACCGATATCCAAATAGAAATAACGTAAGTTTTATTTTTCAAAATGACTGGGTTCGATTCCCGAACTGAGTAGGTACCTAGGTATACATTTTATTAAATGTATGACTGCAGTTTTTCTTGTTAATAAAATCGATTACATATGGTTCCTATGAGAGATCTTCGTATGTCTTATAGTTTCAGACTTTCCCATACTGATGGGTCAGTAAATAAATGTTACAGTCTGTATACTCGTGTTTACTGTACTGCTTAGGTACTTTGTGTTGATGTTCAATATAGAGTCAACTTCAACTTTTTTGTTTTTGGCAACCGGTCGCTTTAGGTTAGCAACCACTACTGCCAATAAAGAGTCATTGTATTGTATTGTATTGTGATGTTTTATGACGTTAAATAAATGTATTTTCTTTGTTTTAAAAGTTAAAATAATTTAATGCTACAGTCTGGAATTATGCCCCGTACCAAGAAACCGTATTACAAATCAATTATTATTCCTTTGTTCTGAGCTATGATTAAATTAACACCTTTCGCAACGCTTTGTTAGTTCGTAGAAGAAAATAGATATATCTTTGTAGTACCGATCGGGCGCGGCCCAGCCTGGTAAGATAGCCTTGAAGTTCATAAAGCTATGTATATACATTGCTACTTACTTTTGTACGGAAATTATTTGTACGGACCGTACCCAACCGTAACCGTACTTATTTGTACGGAATCTTCCAAGTTTAAGTATGTTTTATAACTTTAACTGCTATTTACTCTTAAAACTGCTAATAATTGTCAAGCAAACTTAGTCGTTATAGTTTTCCTTGTAAGTTTGATATATTTACTACCCTCATGATTTTTTTCCAAATTTTCAAACTAATAATTTAGCTTTTTATAGGTACGGTCGATTTTAATGAAAATTTGCAATTTAACGTCTTCTCAACCTCCCAATGATTTAAGACTTATCCAACGATACTAATACCCCACACTACAGGATTAGACGGAAAAAAAAAATGACATTTTTACGCCATAGTTGCTACAACATCATAATATGTCCGTGCAAAATTACTGCTTTCGAGCACTGATAGACTCTGAAAGCAAAGCAAGCTGCGGACGGACGGATATAGACAGACCGACATGGCGAAAGGGTTAAGGGTTAGGGTAAGGGTTCCGTTTTTGCCATTTTGGCTATGGAACCCTAAAAAATTATGAAGATATTGTAGCCAATTGAAGTAACGTTACCCATGAAAAATTACCCAATTTATCTTGACATTTTATTTGGTCTGAGATTATGTAGACATTCTGTATGAACGCTTTATCAGTCGATCTATCCGTATACGCACATTCATGCTGCGTTACTGGTCGCTTATGGTATATGGTAACACTGAGTCACTAATGCTGTGGCATGGCAATGTATGTATCCGCTTTAACAATCAAGTTACTACAATAGGCAATGCTTACGGATGCTGGTCAAAGACCGGTTAGTGTTCCGTTTTAAACTGAACTTAGGCCTTAATATTAAAATGCTTTTTCACTTCACATGCTCGTAAAGTTCGTGTTTATGCTGGATCTAAAATCTTAGTCTAAGGGGCTGTTTCACCATCCATTGATTAGTGTTAACTGGCGGTTAGTTGTGATGCCGTCTCTATTTGTTTTGTTCGAATAGACGGAGACGGCATCACATTTAAACGTCGGTTAACGCTAATCAATGGATGCTGAAGCAGCCCCTAAGACCAACGTAATTATTTTAAGTCTAAATTAAAATGGTGTTTTATTTTGAGTTGATGCGGTGTTGGTCTGGGAGTGCGATGTGTAAACAGCCACAAACAAAAAAGTTTCTACATATTTTTATTTAATAATTTTAATATATATAAAACTAAAAATCAATCAAAATAGATCAATAAAACTAAAAAAATATAATTAGAATAGTTATTACTGAACAATTGTTGTTCCAGTGTTGCTACTTATTTCATTTCATCGAAGTGAAAAGCAGAGTGTAAAACTCGAGCATTAAACCCATTTTCCCCTCGACGTGTCTATCCACCCTCGCCGTACCGGCTCGGGTGGCTATTTAAACATCTCGGGTAAAAGGCTCGTTTTATGCCCTTTTTGTACAATCTACTATTGGGTCGTTCTCGCGAGTCGTTCAAATTCAGTCATTTTTTTATTTTTCAAAATATTGTTGATTTTTGAGAATTTTATGCTTTCAAATGGTTCACATACCCGCGTAGAGTAATATATGAGTAAAGGCGTCATTGTGCAGGTTATGATTTAGGATTTTTTTGAAGGAAAGTAATGAAGGCTCGGATGGAAATGAAATATGTCAGGATGGCAATGAGTGCGTTAGGAAGGTAATGAGATTTATTACAAAATTAATGAAATATGCCTAGATGGTAATGAGTATATATGGAAAGTAATGGGATTTTCCGTAATAATTTTTAATGATTTAATTGTAATAGGGATATTTATACATATAAAAACTAGCTAATTAGTGTGAAGTGATGTTTATAAGGTAAAACTTGTTTTTAATAGTATTTATCAGTTCTTTATTAAAAATGAAAGTTTCTTTCACTAATTATAATATAAAAAATCACAAAAATAGCCGCTATTGTAAGGACCTACTAACCATTACCTCTATTAGAGGTTCTTTCTTACACGACTAGGTATATAAACAGATCAAAAATGATATCTTATATCTTTTCAATCTCGAATTGTCACTTACAATTATTTCTTCTACAAATGATATTTTTTCTGTTTTGTTTAGAGCTTAATATTTTTGTTGCATTTTTCTTCAAACAGTTTCATCAAATTTATTAATAGCTTTTTTTAACTTCTTGAACTTTTTCTTCTGGCTTGTGGTAGGACCTTGTGCAAGGTCCGCCCGGATTGCTACCACCATCTTGCTCGCTAATCCTGCCGTGAAGCGGCAGTGCTTGCACTGTTGTGTTTCGGCGTGGAGAGTAAGACAGCCGGTGAAATTACTGGCACGTGAGGTATCCCATCTTAGGCCTCTAGGTTGGCAACGCGTCTGCAATACCCCTGGGTAATCTCTTACCATCAGGGACCCATTTGCTCGTTTGCCATCCAGTCGAATAAAAAAAATATGTCTTTTATTTATTCGTTAACTTTTTTTCCACGCTACATATCTTCTATTGTTTTTGTTACGTTCTTCTGTTGTAACTCTAGTTTTTGGGTTCGCTTTCTTAAAATATCTTTTTCTTTTTGTAATTTTCTTTCTTCTTCTTTTAAGTTTTTGATTACTTTCATGGCTTTATAGCGAACTTTTCTGACTGAAGTGGATTCTTTACGTATGCCACGCATTTCTTCTTCTATTCCGCACGCGGGATTTTGTGCTAAACGGTCCACATCTGGCACAAGTGCTGTGCCCTTAGTGTAAGTTATCGGTTACAAAATACGTCTCGATCGCGTTCGCGTTAAAATCTCAATTTCTATAGAAACACAAACATCGCAAACGTTCCGCTAGAGGCGCTGTTCGTGTTTCCATATAAATTGAGATTTTAACGCGAACGCGATCGAGACGTATTTTGTAACCGAAAACTTACACTAGGGGTACTGGTACAGTCAAGGGTAAAGATATCGACACGGCCAAAGTTTTAAAAACATCCTTTGCTAGGTATGTATTCGATAGCTGCTTTTGATTCTGTGATAGTATGTTTCAATAAATGGGGCCTTAAAAAGGGTTTACTCTGTTTTTTTTTCTCAGGATATATATACCTTCTTCTTTCCTTTTTTTTTGAACTATGTAATTCTGGATCACTTTTTATCTTTATATATTCTTGTTTTATCCGGAATCTGTCTTTTGCTAAAAATTCTTCCCTAGTTAGCTTTTTTGTGTTAACCATTATGCTCATCTAAAAAGAAATACTACATTTTTATAACTATAAAACAACATATCTTTATAATTAAAATAAGTTTTCATTAAAATAGGCTTTACCAGAACTTTAAAAATAAATGTTACTTCGAACAATCACTACCCTCCAAACATGCTCATTACCATCCAGCAAAAAATTGGAGGGTTAGGATGGTAATGCCATGGAGAGGAATGAGATATCGGACGTTTTTCTCGATTAATAAATTCCAAATGTAGTTTGAACATTTTATATTTATATCATTAAATAAGTGATCACAAAGCATTCTAATGTGAAATTAAACAAAAAATAAAAATAGTACTTATTGCATAAAACGCTGGAAAGTAATGAAGACCAAACTGTGACAAAGTACTTTTTGTGCACGTAAATCCAGAATTTCTTGCTAGCGGAACGCATGTCCTCCAATGACTAGATGCGGCGGCACACTGAAGCGGTGCGGGGCGGGAGCAGTGCACTTACTACCGCCACACAGGGAAGAACTTAGGATTTATTTAATGTTTTGGTATCGCGGAAGGAAATGATAGTTTTCGCTGGACAAAATCATAATCTTCATTCTTTCTATTATGAAGTAGTTTTAAAATTGTGCAAACTTACAAATTTATTCCTTAATAGTTAGTTAATTAGATCGCTTCAAAAAATTGGAAGGTTTTCTTTTTAAAAGTGCTTAAATACATCGAACTATTTATCAGCACGTCATTTGGAACGGGAGGGAAATGAGATTTGACACTATGTTTTTAACCGCGTAAGTTTAATAATAGGTAAAGGCCTTCAACGCAAAAGACTCCTTTACTATCTTTTTGAGACCGTTCTTTCTGTATACAACGTTTAGAAAAAAGAACATTTTTTGTACCGATTCGTCGCCTGGAATGGCGATTTGAACGACTCACGAGAACGACCCTATTATGTTATAATAAAACCGTTTATTTCGAGCAACGTGGCCCATTCAATACCTTACAGACTAATATACATATAATAAACAAAAACAAAATTAAGTAGGTGGCTGGTGGTAGGTGTTAACTAGGTCCCTGACGTATTCGTCTGCGGCACGGTGCCCCGGAACCGCCGGAACACGACGTCTCGCTCCGCTCAGCTGTTTCCACCAGAGATGTGCTGTACGCGGATGTGTAAATGAAGCGTTTCTATTGGTTAGTGATAAACACATCCCTCGCAACACATCCTCGCACATTATTGGTGGAAACGCTGCTTTATTAGGGATATGTGTTTACTCATAATAGACACTTCGTCATAAAATGAAATTTAGACATTTCAGTATTTCATTCTACCTAGGTACTTAAATCTAAAAAAAAAAATTTTTTTCCTATCGTTGTTTTGTATGTTTGTGGAGTCGCAGTACAAGTTAAAACTTGTATTAGTTTGTATGTACTGTATTTGTTGTATGTGTAGCATTCTATTTTACAAGTAAAGATACTTACTTACTTACTTAATTAGACAAGCACTCGATCTCAAACGCCAAATTTTAAAAGACAGACCCAAGCCCTCCTATACTTATACATACAATTCACAAGGCCAACTCTATTGTGCACCCTGCGATAGAGTTTTCAAGACTAAGTTCGGTCTAGCGAGCCATATTAGAGCGCACGCTAGAAAATAAGTGTTTTTCTTTGTTATTATAAGTGTTTTTTGCAAAATTTTATACAATGGATATATTTAGTCAGGGTCGCCGTCATCGAAACCGATGTGGAGGACTATATATATATAGACAAGTATGACTGGACACCACTGTAAGATACGGTCATGAGCATTGAGCGTGCGCGTTAATTTGGGACTCATTTCGTGAAAAAATCCTTTGAATTGTCATACAAAATGACAGATATTCGATCCTAAGTGGGTCCCAAATTAACGCTCGTGACTGTACATAAATGTTTTTCAGGATTTTTTTAAATAATCATATTTGATTGTCACCTTGCATCGGAGAGATTCGGAGTCACGCAACGACCGATAAAGTGAGATATGATCGGATTTTCTTTGCGCGATACGAGAAGAATCGCAGTAAGTGAAACAAAAGCCTGCACATTTCAAGTATATAATTAGGATAAGTGTTATTGCTTCAGCAAAACACGAGATTTAATTACCAATTTTTAATTGCACTCTGATAGACATTGTTCGATCAAATATCAAAGCTATAGCAATATGTAGATCACAGAGATAATGAGGCAGCAGACGACCTTACAACAAAATAACGATGCCGGCGTTACCGGCCGCCACACAAATTGTATTGGAACATATTAAATTACTCACGGCGTAGGACGTCCACCAACTAGATGGACGGATGAACTTTGTTACAGTACGATTACTTGAAGTTAACACTTGACAGATCGGCGTGCCTTCAGTCAATTTTCAACTTTGAGGTCATACAAATAAAATAGTTTTTATATAATCTGTAAACGTGGGTAGCGGTATACTAAAAATGGCTTTATTTGTATGACGTCAAAGTTGAAAATTGACTGAACGCACGCCCATCTGTCAAGTGTTAACTCCATGTAATCGTACTGTAAGCCTGCATTTTCAGCAAACATGTGCGAAGAGGTGTTGCAAGGAATGTGTTGTCATGACATGAAACAATCGATACGCATCATTAACCCATCCCCGTGCAGCGGATCTAGTGAAGTGGACGTTCTGAAAATTTCAAGTGTCTAACTATTACGATTCAAGAGATAGAGCCATGTGACAGAAAGACGGACAGACAAACAGACAGACAGCGGAGTCTCAGTGATAGGGTTCCGTTGGCACCCTTTGGGTACGGAACCCTAAAAACTATCCTACTTATGTCCTTCTCAGGGTCTCAAGCTATCTCCACACCAAGTTTCGTGACCGTAATACTTTTTACATGTTCTGTCACAAATAAAAAATTTCTTTCTTTATTTTATTTCTGTTTGTGAGGGACTTCATTTAAATTTGAAGATGGACACTATCGCTAAAGACAGTTTTTGATGTTTGTTTTTTTACTGAACTTCGAGCAATCTGAGGATGAACTATGGTTGAGTTTGAAACGCTTCAGTGCAGTTTGGTGATGGTGATAGTTAGGTTGGTGTGATTTTTGTGTGCGGACAGACAGAGAGAGAGGAGCTGCATGAACACACATTTGTTGCATAGACATAGCTATCCATAAGGTCGCGGCTGAGCAAAGTAATTGTTTATAATAGTTCATTGATATGGACATGTAACAAATAATGGACAATTGACAAATAACGCCTGATTAAATATATATTTCTTTAATTATCGTTTGTGCGTACAGCCTGAGCTCGCCGTCGCCGCCGGCGCAGTTGCGTCCGCGCAGGAATCACGCCGCGCGCGTGTGGCACAATCGGCCGCGACTCAATGTTGCCTGGCCTAATACAATACCAAACGCTGGCAACACTTAATATGGCAGTGGCTTGTGTTAAATCGTGAGCTTTCGAGATTGGAAAATGCTTATCTATCACCGTGGGGGATACACTAGCTTTTGCCCGTGTCTTGCTCGATTCCAACGGGATGAGAATGTAAATTTTCCAGCGCAATGGAGTTCTGGGAATATCACCATATCCTAAATACATAATAATATACATATAAAATCACTGTACACTTGACAGCAATTAACCTAGTCCCAAAGTAAAGCGTGTGTTATATTTATATTATACCTGAGTTGACCGTACTAGGCAACGGATAAACATAGTAAAATAGATAGGTACAGTCACCAGCACCAATATCTGACACAACAAGCGTGCATAAATATCTGATACGACTCTATTTCTAGGGCCGGAAGGACGTGTCAGATATTTTTGCACGCTCCGCTGTGGCAGATATTAATGCTGGTGACTGTACATACTTGAATACGAGTACATCTTTTAGAAAGAAAGAAAAAAGAAAATAATATATTTATAACAGCAGTGACACATTACACAGGTTAGAAAAAATAATAACAATAAGAAATGTTGCCGCTATAAAAAGGTCCCGGCTCAGCATATCGCTGGTTGAAAACCAGAACTGGTCTTCCGCCGGGCCACAGAAGAGTGAAATTACGGAAAGCAACAAGACTCGACACCCAAGACCCGAGAACAAATATTCGTATCTTTCATACAAATATCTGTCCCGGCCGGGGATCGAACGGGACGTCAAGCTTCGTAGTCAAGTTCTCTAACCACTGGACTATCCAGTTATCTAAGTTTTATCTCCATTGATATAAGTAAGCATTTTATTGCGAAATTTATATTTTGAGCCGTGCCGCGTCCACTTTGAGAATAGGATCGCCTTATTTCTTTTTTGTTTTTCATCACGTGAACCCTGCCAAAGGCAGATCTTTTAGGCGGGGTGTCCTTTTTATAATTTTTATTTTTATAACATGTATATATGTATATTAAGTTAAGGTATCTTAGGTTAGTTCTTTATTTCTTCTTTTTTTAAATGTTAATTTCATATGTTTTATGTATAGTTGTTTAGTTGTAAATAAACAATATGCATTTAGAAAAAATAGTTTATCGACTCTACCATCTCACATCTACATTTCAATAAGGTGGATAGTATTCTTAACCTTACATTCCACAGTTAACAATTACACCGTTAATTAACTCTTAACCGGTTAGCCTTAACTGTTTAAATTGCGATTGTGAGACCGCCGTGTAATTATGCATAAAGGCTGGGATTCGGACCGTCCATTAAAATATTGTTTAATGTAGACTTAACTTATATATAGGGCCTGTTTCACCACTTGTTCACTAACTTTAAGTGACGGATATTAGTGATGCCGTCTCTGTTTGTTTTGTCCGAATAAACAAAGACGGCATTACTTTTATCTGACACTTAAAGTTAGTGGACAGGTGGTGAAACAGGCCCATAGTATAATATAGTGTATGTTCCAAATTCGATCGAGACATACGGGAGTGAAGCAGGCCAATAAAAAAAAACTACAAATTTCAGTGTTAGCAAAATATATTTTATGCAGTATGGAATCATTTTAGATTACTCACTGATTTTTTGGACCGTTTGGGATCATCTGGTCATCATACATTAAAAAAAATACAGTTAAATAAAGTGATACAGATACATTTTACAGTTAAAAATACATTCATATTTAAATAATAAAAAGAAACACTAACATTACAATATGGGTTGCCAGAAAAGAAAAGGAAATGGCATAGGCCGGTCTCCTTTACCCTTCTTATTCTTAACAAATACCAAATGCTGATCTAAACCCCACCACCACTGCACTAACAAGCATTTAATAAACAAACAACAATCATAATTAGTAAAACACGTGATTAACCATTTCGCACATGACGAATTTACCGCTCGCCCTTGGCACATATACGCACGCGAGGCCAGGTCAAAGACATAGTATAGCAGACATTACAAGCCATCAGTTATACCGTCGTTGTGAATGTTTTGTTTGTTCTATTGTTTGTAATATGACAGAGAAAATACAAGCATTGCTTAGTTTGGGACTAGGTCAATGAGGGCTATCGTTTTTTGTCTCACTAGATGGCGCACTGTTGCGTGAGGTTTTTAAGTATGGCTTTCAAAGTCTGTTATTACGGGCGTGAAAACAAAGTTTAGATCAAAATCATATTTAATACACCTTAAAACCGTACCATAAAAATATCGAGCATGCCACAGTGTTGCATAGTCCCGTTTTGTTCGGAAAAAAGGGAGGACAAAGGTTTTCGAAAGACAAAACTGTCTCAAAACACAAGCATTCATTGCCCCGGAACGCATATTTGCCATAATTAATTTCAGATATTGCAAAATATTCACAAAATTATTCTTATTATAAATAAACCCGCGTAGCTCACCCAAAAACTATGCGATTTGACATTTCGGAGACCTCACGCTACACTAGCGCCTCTAGTGGCGAATTCATACGCGATAGCCCTCATTGGCATTGTCCTATGTTTTAGTTTTTATAGCTCATACCTAGTTTTTTTTTCTTTGCCCATTTTGATCCAGTGAAAAACATAAAAAAATGGCGGCTAAGTTGAATAGTTAGAATTATTAAATACGTCGTTGTTGACTTCGCCGATAAAATAATTGAGATCTATAATATGGTTATTGCAGGTGGTAGGACCTTGTACAAGGTCCGCCCGGATTGCTGCCACCATCTTGCTCGCTAATCCTGCCGTGAAGCAGCAGTGGTTGCACTGTTGTGTTTCGGCGTGGAGAGTAAGACAGCCGGTGAAATTACTGGCACTTGAGGTATCCCATCTTAGGCCTCTAGGTTAGCAGCGACCTCTAGTGTTGCAGATGTTTATGGGCGATCGTGATCTCTTACCATCAGGAGACCCACTTGCTGGTTTGCCATCCAGTGGAATAAAAAATTTATAGGTGCAGAATTCTGTGTAGAAAATCCTGAAATTTTAACATAAGAACATGCAAAATTCTAAAACGAATTTATATAACAATTTCTCGTTTCTTGACCACAAAGTTTGCTATAATACAATACAATATAATAACTCTTTATTGCACACCAACACAGCTAGCAGTACGAAAAACACAAGTATATACATACATAGAGATTTTCTAAGGTAAGCAATAGGTGGCCTTATCGCTTCAGAGCGACTTCATAAGATATGTAAATTTTTAAATTTAAACAGACAATTTGTTATACATGTATAATCAATTGATTCCATTTCGGATGTAATTCAAGTTCAGGACTTGACTTGGCTACTTTATTTATATTTATATACCAACAAACCAAATTTTAGAAAAGTAACATAGACAAATGTAATATAGTTTGTACGTAATAATATTTCACGGGCAGTTAAGTTTGTTTATTTATGATTCCATTACACGGTTATAATCGTTTTAACCGACTGCGCAATTAGGTCGGTAATGGTTTTGTTTTAGCGTTTTTATGCGTGGAAGCGTGTGTTTTATGGGTTTGTATTAATAATTTTAATAATGTAATGTCCTAAAGAGTTATTGCAATGAAATAGTATTTAATTTATGTATGTATGTTAACGTTTTACTGTAGAAAACAAAAGAAACAATACAATTGACAAACTTTGAGACACTTGTACAAAGCCGGATTTATCGCTTTAAGAGATTTCTACCAGTCAACTTTTGGTTGGATGAGAGGTTTAATCAGTTAGGGTCCGACAAAGAGTGAGATTAAATAAATAAATGAACTTTTTATTAGTTCTCTTTTTGCATGCACTATACTTTTTTTTTCATTCACATGTAACAGAAAAAAATACTTAAGCTATTACAATTTTTTTTCTAATATATTAGCTAAGTCTTTAATTTATATAATTAATAGGATATTTCAAATGTAATTGCTTCAATATATATTTACGTGAATACAAGTACTTGGATTCAATTTTTTTAAAAGACTTGGAAAAGAAAAGTGAGTATAAAGAGTCCAAAAGAAAGAGAAAGAGTTCCAGCAGAAAGCTAGAATACTTAAGTCTCGGAATATTAAACATTTTGAAGGGTTGTGGAATTATTTATATTTTAAGTTTCCCGTGTGGTGTCGGGTTAGAATTACACCTCTCCATTACTTCCGTGGATGTCGTAAGAGGCGACTGAGGATATAGGTTAAGGTATACCGTAGGCTACAGCCTGGCAACCTGTCACTATTGTACCGTTGTTTTTGTCAAACTTAAAACCTAAAAGTGCTAAAAGTGGCTCCTAAGCGGTAATGTTTCGTTTGCTCTGCCTACCCCATTTGGAAATACAGGCGTGATGTGTGTGTGTGTGTGTGTGTGTGTGTGTGTGTGCTCGTGAAAGATCTTATTTTTGGGTTTAGACATGGACAAGTCGTCACCGTCACCGTCCCAGTCTATAAGTACCACTGCTGGGTGTGTGAGCGGTCTCCCCTCTGAATATTACCTTAACTTTATAGATATAAGATAACATTTATTTGCAGAGAAAGGATACATTCCTTTCATAACTTTACAACCATTCCTGATATCTGATTCACGTCTTCACATCTTCAGGCTGATGATTATCTACCGGGTGTGACCTGTAATACGGTGTATACTGCCCTGCTAAGCCAAAAGGCGGTATCTAAAAAAAAAAATTTTTGAGTTATTCATCATGATATCGGCCATAGGCCTCCCCCATAGACCTCCAGTTGCCTCGGTTGGAAGCGGCTTGCATCCACCGTGAACCCGCGACTTATTATGAGTTGTTATTACTATTGTATAGCTTAAGACATTGTACACTACATGGTTAAATAGCTCAAAAGTGATTTTTTGAGATACCGCTTTTTGGCTTACGAGGGCAGTAGGTAGAAGGGTAACTGCTCTTCTTTCGTTTACACGTATTTCACACTTAACCATCTTTAACTCTACATCTCTTTGTTACAGACCAACCCGCGCCGACGCAGAAGAAGCGTCCGGCAGACATGACGCTAGCAGAGCCCCCCCATACCATGCAGATCGCACAGATCCTCATATCGCTGCTGCACGCCTGGGGCCTTGACCCGGACCTGGACCGCGTCTGCGAGTCCAAGCTGGGCCTGCTGAGACCCATGGTAATCCCCCCACCTCCCATGGTCCTGCCTGCCTCGCGGTATACGGACGGAATAATACAATAAAATGCAAATATTCTTAATGGCACACCACAACCTCATTAATAAATCTTTACATTGACACAAATTCAGGGTAGAAAATAGGCGGTCTTATAGTTTAAAATCGCGGGAGCCGCGCGCAATTTCTTGACTCCCTAGAAACATACGGTCCCAGCCTGAAATGTCCTGAATAGTGGGAGATTCGCAGCATCGGTTGTTGTTCTTTGGCCTTAAATGCTCTCATGCTGACCACCAACGCAACTGTACCAAAAATGCCAACTAAATTTGAAAAAAACAGCTAAAGAAAAGCTAAATACTTTTGATGTAAAATGGTCATTTTGCTGTTAAACGTTTAGTTAGGGAGGGGGAGGGATAGTACAGAAAAACGTTACGGCGCGTTACATGGGGGAAGGAAGGTCAAAAGTCTTAAAAATGCGTTACGTAATACATGAACACCCCCTACTGGGAGGCCTGCCAACGCTTCGTCTTCCAGTTCGTGGCCGCCACTCGAAGACTTCTCCCCCGACGGTTATCCGTTCTTCGAGCGATTTGACCCAGCCATTGCCACTTCAACTTTAATATCCAACGCTAATACCTATCGTGTCTCTCGTGAAGGTGCCGGTATGTTTCGGTGTGGTCTCCCGCCACGGTCACATGGCTGTCCAGCTGCCGACGCGGCTGGGCGCAGCCGCCGCCGGCGCTCCCGAGGACCCTCGCCTGCTCACCACCGACCTGCCGCCGGAACTGCTTCGTCAGGAGAAGCTTACCAGGTGGGGGGAGTCAAAGACAAAATATCTGTACCTATACATCTGGTCAATTTACTCATTACACTCTTGCGTACTCAATGCACGATATAGTCCGACGGGCTGAATTGATTTTTATGTACACACATAAGTCTTCTATAATGCGTTCAAAAACCGTTGGCAATGACCAGCATTAAACAACCGATATTACTATGTATGTAAGCTTGATAGTGGAATCCAATATCTTAATGGTTACTTGAACTGAAATGTATATTTCAGAATCATATTGTATTTATGACATTGGGAGACTATACATCTTCAATATGTTTTTTTATTTTAATTTATGACGGTGGACGCATTCTACACTTCTACTGAACGTAGATATAGTTAAGATGCTTAGTTTTAGTTTTGTAACTAAGGGGCCCCATACATCCCTGTATTTTTTTCTTTAACTTTATACTGTAGTTTTTAAGAATTTTATTTATAATTGTTTATTTTGAAAAAAAAAAACTTTCTGCCAAGTTTCTTGCGGCGCATTCTTCTTGGCAATGATGGTCATTCAGAAAGCGCTGTTTGTTTTAAAAAAATGACGTGTAAAAGAGCCCATTGCGGCCTATTTAGATTATAAATGATTTGAATTTTTCTAACAAAGTGTATCAGTGATGTTTCCTGAGCTACGCGACAGAATACCACACTTAAAAGTTGTTTGATCCACTAACGTGCGATGTGCCCGTAACTCCCCGCAGGCTGTTCTCGTCGAAGCTTCACTGGGAGCTGAGCACGACTCTGACCACGAACCACCTGCTGTCCATAGTGGCGCTCGCCAACACCCTCATGAGTATGAGCAACGCGACCTTCGTGCCGGAGCACGAGTTCCATCGCCGCTTGCACAGGTACAAAAAAAATTAAACGACTATAAGTAGGAAAATCCTACCCACCAACCCCTAACCCCACCAAACACCAACTGAATGTCAATCCCGTACCTGGTTCCTGGATCTTTTCATAATCAATTTTGCTATGTTTTTTTAGCAGAATCGTGTCGTAATGTCATTTAACGTCATTCGATACACATTGCTATATAGACAAATAAAGTTGTTTACTATGATAAGGCTCCATGGTGGCCCTGGCCCAGGAATCATATTGGTTGACTGTACGTAGCATTTGAAGCAAAAAACCCACCCTGGTATGCGCTACAGTTTCATCGAGTATAGTTCTTGAAATAGTGCGTCTTTAACATTCCAACGCTGTTATTCTTCAGACCGTCAACAAGGTCCACGGCCTCGTGGGCCGGCGACGAGGAGCGCGCCGAACAACTGGCCGCTCAACAGACACACATCAAGCAGGGCTGGTCGCTGCTGGCGACACTGCACTGCGCGCTGCTGCCTGACAAGGTGGTCGCTGCTGGTAAGTGGTCGCCGCCGGCTAGTGAGTGATCGACGCCGGCAACACAGCGGCTCAACAGACACACATCAAGCAGGGCTGGTCGCTGCTGGCGACTTTACACTGCGCTCTGCTGCCTGACAAAGTGGTCGCCGCCGGCTAGTGATCGCCGCCGGCAACACAGCGGCTCAACAGACACACATCAAGCAGGGCTGGTCGCTGCTGGCGACTTTACACTGCGCTCTGCTGCCTGACAAAGTGGTCGCTGCTGGTAAGTGGTCGCCGCCGGCTAGTGAGTGATCGCCGCCGGCAACACAGCGGCTCAACAGACACACATCAAGCAGGGCTGGTCGCTGCTGGCGACTTTACACTGCGCTCTGCTGCCTGACAAAGTGGTCGCCGCCGGCTAGTGATCGTCGCCGGCAACAAAGCGGCAAGCAGCTACACATCAAGCAGAGCTGGTCGCTGCTGACGATGCTGCATTGCGTGCTGCTGCTGTGCATTTACCGTCGGCGACTCGTTGATGTGTTTTGCTTTTTATTGCTATGCTGTCAAATTTAATGAAATAAAGAAATAGACATTTTTTGTTCTTTTAGTACAGATAACTCCAAAGGGGTATCTTTACACTTCTAACTTCTAATTCCCAGTTTCCGCCAAAATACGGTGCTGCCAGACTTCAACTACCAAACTTTACAATTCTTACCCCCTGTTTCACCATCCATTGATTAAATTTATTTGACGAATAAAATGTGATGCCGTCTCTGTTTGTTTTGTTCGAATAGACGGAGACGGCATCACATTTCTCCGTCAATCAATCAATCAATGGGTGGTGAAATAGCCCCTTAATGTTTAACACTGATCCGTACAAGTCCGCTTAATAGTTGCGACATTTTCACGCAGGCGCGAAGAACTTCAAGCGTCCGCAAGTGGAGATGTTGGCCAGGAGGTGGCAGCACCACTGCCTGGAGGTGCGCGAGGCGGCGCAGGCGCTGCTACTCGCCGAACTCGCCAGGTAACACTAGCAGAAGCACGCGGCTTTGGCTACTTGGAATAAGCAGGCGATACCACCATACAATAAGAAATATATATACTTATAGAATACAAATCTGCGCTCCTAAGCCAAAAGGCGCTATTAAAAAAAACCCCTTTGGAGTAATTTATACCTGTGATCCAGAATGTCTTAAGCTACACAATGGTATTAATAACTTAAGTGTTTTTTTTAGATAGCGCCTTTTGGCTTGGGAGGGCAGGAATATTCTCTCAAATGATTTAATGTCCAAACTCCAGACGATGGGATAGCCTAGTGGTTAGTGAACCTGACTACGAAGCTTGAGGTCCCGGGTTTGTTCTCCGGTCGGAGCAGATATATGTATGTGGGATTGCATGAAACGGAACGCAAGAATGACGTATGATAGCTGACAGAGATGGTATGACGATTGAGTGAATGAGTGCGAGAGAGAAAGAGGATGAGAGTGATTTGAAGGATGAGAGTGACTGCTGCATCCATCTGTAATTTTTCATTTATTTTGTTAATTATATTTTTTCGAAGTTTTTCAAAGTGTTTTTACTTTAGCGACAAGCATTTTCCCACATGTATGAAAAATTTGAATTTTTTTAATGTTTCTTGAAAGTATGTTTATCCGTTGCCTACTTAGTACCCACAACACAAGCTATACGTACTTACTTTGAGACTAGGTCAATTAGTGTCAAGTGTCCCATGCATGATATTTATATTTAAGATTCGATGTGATGTGTGTGAATCGTTGTCCGCAGAATGGGTCCCAAGGGTCGCAAGGGGCTGGTGGACAACTGGGCGCAGTACCTGCCTCTGTATACACACACGGAGAGCATCAACCCGCACGCCGCGCATAAGGAACCCGCGGAGAAGGCCGCCAAAGTCGTGAGTACACTGTTACTAGTGCGTTGCCCGACTAATTTCCGCTCTCGCTACTACACTGTGTAGTAGTGTGTAGTCTACACAGTCTCACAAAATACACACATACACACGCACACACACACACGTTAGAAAGGACAGAACAAACAGGCAGGTGCAGGTTGCAGGTGGTAGGACCTTGTGCAAGGTCCGCCCGGATTGCTACCACCATCTTGCTCGCTAATCCTGCCGTGAAGCAGCAATGCTTGCACTGTTGTGTTTCGGCATGGAGAGTAAGACAGCCGGTGAAATTACTGGCACTTGAGGTATCCCATCTTAGGCCTCTAGGTTGGCAACGCGTCTGCAATACCCCTGATGTTGCAGATGTTTATGGGCGACCCACTTGCTCGTTTGCCATCCAGTCGTTTAAAAAAAAACGCTAACGCGTCTCCACTGAGCGAGCCGGCTCGCGCGGCAGCCATTTTCTGATGGATTTTGAGCCCTGTGTCGAATAAAATCATGCCTCATGCGCGAGGCGACTCGTACAGTGGAAACCGAAATCAACAGAAAGAAGTGACTTCAATTATTGGAAGGAAGAGCAATGAGGGCTATCGCGTATGAATTCGCCGCTAGAGGCAGAGGCGCTAGTGTAGCGTGAGGTCTCCGAAATGTCAAATCTCATAGTTTTTGGCGAGCTACGCGGTTTTATTTATAATTAGAATAATTTTGTGAATATTTTGCATTACCTGAAATTAATTATGGCAATTATGCGTTACGGGGCAATGAATGTCTGTGTTTTGAGACAGTTTTGTCTTTCGGAAACTTTTGTCCTCCCTTTTTTTCCGAACAAGACGGGACTACGCAACACTGGTTGCTCAATATTTTTATGGTAAGGTTTTAAGGTGTATTAAATATGATTTTAATCTAAACTTTGTTTTCACGCCCGTAATAACAGACTTTGAAAGCCACACTTAAAAACCTCACGCAACAGCGGCGCCATCTAGAAAGACAAAAAACGATAGCCCTCATTACCATCACTTTATTATATAAGTTTCTACCCTCGTCATACCGTGTGGCCAAAAGAGTTAAGAAGTGATGAAAACGATTGTGATTCCGAGTTCGTTAAACAACAAGACCTTATTGGAACTCAAGATACAGGCTCAGCCTAGTTTGGGGTCCGCCAGACATCTCTTTTATACCTAGTGCCATCCACGAAGACGTGATTTTGACAAAATTGGATATTAATGACATTGTAAGAACCACGGCACGCGCCATCGTGAATTACTCTACCTACACGTGTTTTTTAAAGAAACAAATTTATCATTATTATTCGTTGGGAACCTAGGGGTAATTTATAAATTTGCGCTTGTTTTCCTAATTGAAAATAGTCCCGTTTGTGACTAAGACCCTTCTAGCGAAACTACGTCAAATAAAATCGACGAATATAACCTTACCCCCGACATTGTCACTTCAAAGTTCAAAATCTCAAAAACGGCTGAACCATCGCTAGAAAAACTGTTTTCAAATCGGTTCACCCGTTTAAGAGCTACGGTGCCACATACAGACAGACACACACACAGACACACATAGCGGTCAAATTTATAACACCCCTCTTTTTGCGTCGGGGGTTCAAAAACAGAGGTTTTTGACCTATGATAGTTTTTTTTTCATCTTACAATTTGAATAAAGATATTTTGACTTTGACTTTAAATCTTAAGTGACATTCCATATTTTAGCAAGAAGAAGAATTCGAGGAGGAAGAAGAAGAAATAGTCCGCAAGCCTTCCTCGATAGCGGAGCTGAAGCGTAAACAGACGACAGCTGTCGTTCTACTCGGCATTATCGGAGCGGAGTTCGGCCAGGACATCACTAGCGAAGGTATGACATCACTAGGGGAGCTACAAGTGTTGCCTATCGTATTTTATATGAAAAGTTCGTATTTATCGTATCTCAATTGGACGTAGTTATGCAAACAGGAACCAACCCACCTCCCCCCAAAATTGAGATAAGTATGCAACAATTTACTAAAATGCACTCTATCGAGTTGATAGAAGGTGCATTTATTAACTTGTTGCATACTTATTTAAATTTTGGGGGGAGGTGTGGGTTGGTTCCGGTTTGCATAACTACGTCCAATTACAACATTATTCACTCGATCTGTAATGTAATCTGCTGTTACGGCTCCGTTTCCACCAGAGATGTGCGAGGAATCTGTTTTTTATGAAACAATATAAACGCTTCATTTATTTTGAACATGAAACTACCGTGAGATTCACTCGACCCGGATAACTCACGTCTTAAATCGAGTTTAGCTCGACATGTTTCGGGCTAATCCGTAGCCGTTCGTCTTCGGAGCAACGCGACTCAGCGGCTGCTGCAACACGCGCACTGCGAAACACACGAAACATGTCGAGCTAAACTCGATTTAAGACGTGAGTTATCCGCTTCATTTATGTTTAAACTTCGCCTCGCTCCGCTCAGCTGTTTCCACTAGAGATGTGCTGAGCCAGGATAGGTAAATGAAACGTTTCTATTGGTTCATGAAAAACACATTCCTCGCAACGCATCCTCGCACATTTGCCGAGTGGCATCCATTTTGGTGCTTTGTTAACTACTGTTATATTTAGATGAAGATTTCATATACAAACTTTTTTAACGCCAAATAAATCAATTCTATTCTATATGTTTAAGCTGCTATATAAAATATGTATGTATTATAAATGAAATAATTTATTTAACCTAATTATTTGTAAAAGCGCTGGCAACTCTAAAATTGACAGGTAGCTAGTGAAGTTGACAGAAGATACAGTTCTAATATATTTTGAATTGTACAAACTGTACCTACGTCTCGTTATTTTTTATATACTGGCCATGATGCTGGCTTATATTTTTCATAAATTTTGTGCGTCTTGTTGTTGTGTTCTTGTGTCTTCTATCCTTTTCACGAAATTCTGCTTGTTTTCCCCCATTTTCGCTTTTTTACTTTTATTGATTGGCAATCCGTTTTGGCGTCTGTAGGTGCGGCGGGCAACAAGAGACGCAAAGATGGCGACAGCAGAAAGAATTCGGTCGTAGAAGGTAAGGATTATTAGGTTTTTTTACGCTGCAAGCATATTGTCTCGGAGAATTAGCTTTATTTGCGTTTTATTCATTTTAATGTTTTTTTTTATTTTACTCGAACTGGTAAACATTGAAAAACAGAAAATATAGCCTAAAGCTGATAATCGTTTGCATGTCCTAAAACAATAATGCCAAAACAAGTGTCTGTCAATTTGAAAGTTCGACTTTAGCGACATATTCATTTGATAGGAACTTGTTTAAAAATTGGTAGACCACTTATTTGGCTGATGGTACATGCAGCTCCTCCAAATTACACAAACCCAACTATCAGCACCATCACACTACGCTAACAGTTTTGAACTCAACCTCGATTGTGTTAGTTAATACTTATGAGTGAAAATCCTGAAAGTTTAACATGATAGTAAATCATCGTTTAGATCTTTTTTACCAGAAAACTACTCAATATGCGAGCAATTTGCATTGCTTAACTAACCGAGTTGTAAAAGATTTTTAAAAATTAAAGAAAAGACACGAAGTTATGGACGTTTTAAATTGTCAGTTAGACAGAGATCCGTCAAAGTTCAAACTAAATTATTTTTTTCTAGAAAGAGATGGCATATAAACTTCAATCACTCATATACCTATTGCTTATTTTTCAGCAGATATTGATAATTTTTACGGTTTATTGTTTTTATTTTGCGGTTTTCTATCAAGTTAAATTGTTTAAGAGAAAATTTTTGCTCCATGTATATATCGACACTACTTTGAAGAAATCTCGTGTCTAAAATGAATATGTCAACAAAATTGAACCTTGACACAATGTTCATAAAGTTTTTTTTAAAGTAGTGACGATATTCCCTATTCTATTGATGATTTTTGTATTCTACTCGTATTGGCGTTGAAGGGGTTGCACAGGAGCTTTACGTTCCAGGCTTCAACCTGTCGGCGTCGAACAACCTGGCGCGGCTGACGGCGCTCGCGCTGACGCACCTGCTGCTCGCGCCGCCGTGCCCGCGGCTGCCGGCGCACACGCCGCTGCGGCGCGCCGCCGTCGACCTGCTGGGGCGAGGGTTCACCGTCTGGGAGCCCTATCTGGACGTCAGCCACGTGTTGCTCGGTCAGTACACGCGCCGCCGTCCCGTTTACTAATGATCGCCACTTCCGAAGAACGATTGCTCGAATATGTTTGTCAAAACAGATGTTTGCTATTTCGAATGAACATTCGCTCAAAACAAAGAGTTCTGAGCACTTAATAAGTGGAAACGCGGCTTTAGAAAATGCTTGTCTCTGTTCGAATGCAGACAGCTTCGAAATAGAAGTACCTACTCAAAAATAAAAAAATCTCTTACCCACGACAGAATGGAGAAGGTATATGCATTTAGGGTGAGAAGTTGTTTGTTTGCGCAAACGAATGTTCCCGTATATCTTTGTTTTATTATTCTACTGGATGGAAAACGAGCAAGTGGGTCTCCTGATGGTAAGAAATCACCACCTCCCATTAACATCTGCAACACCAGGGTTATTGCAATTGCGTTCCCAACCTAGAGGCCTAAGATGGGATACCTCAAGTGCCAGTAATTTCACCGGCTGTCTTACTCTCCACGCTGAAACACAACAGTGCAAGCACTGCTGCTTCACGGCAGGATTAGCGAGCAAGATGGTGGTAGCAATCCGGGCGGACCTTGCACAAGGTCCTACCACCTGCAAAACGGTTGCATGCAACGGCCTCTAGAACGGTTGGACCGATTTAAATCCGGTTTTCTGTATTGGCTTCGTAATTTATCGACGGTGGCTCTTAGATATGTGTTATGGCGCTTATCCGCTGGGGGGTGCTACGGGAATCATTTTTCCCTTGTAAAATGACCATCGGATGTTCCCCCTAGACTGCGTTACAACCAGAGATGTGCGAGGCTATGTTGCGAGAAATGTGTTCTTCAGAACCAATAAGAACGCTTCATTTACCTCGCCTCGCTCCGTTCAGCTGTTTCCACCAGAGAGGTGCGAGGCGAGGTAAATGAACCGTTTCTATTGGTTCATGAAAAACACATTCCTCGCGACACGTCCTCACACATCTCTGATAGAAACGCAGGCTTATTTTCATTGCATTTCAATGAGGGCTATCGTTTTTTGTCTCACTAGATGGCGCACTGTTGCGTGAGGTTTTTAAGTATGGCTTTCAAAGTCTGTTATTACGGGCGTGAAAACAAAGTTTAGATTAAAATCATATTTAATACACCTTAAAACCGTACCATAAAAATAACGAGCATGCCACAGTGTTGTTTAGTCCCCGTTTTGTTCGGAAAAAAGGGAGGACAAAGGTTTCCGAAAGACAAAACTGTCTCGAAACACAGACATTCATTGCCCGGAACGCATATTTGCCATAATTAATTTCAGATATTGCAAAATATTCACAAAATTATTCTAATTATAAATAAACCCGCGTAGCTCACCCAAAAACTATGAGATTTGACATGTCGGAGACCTCACGCTACACTAGCGCCTCTAGTGGCGAATTCATACGCGATAGCCCTCATTGTGTTATATTGGTCGCAGGCCTGCTTGAGATGTGCTCGGACGCGGATAAGCTGGTCCCTTCAATGAGCTACGGGCTGCCCCTGACCGCGCAGGCCGACTCCTGCCGCACGGCCCGCCACGCCCTCACCCTCATCGCCACCGCCAGGTAACCTCCAGTTTTATCCAGCACAGCTCATTTAAGGTAGGCGTCCACTTGTCCGCATCGTACGCTTCGGACGTATCGGAGGATGTTATTTTGTATAGAAATGTGCGATGCTTACAATGCGGACAGGTGGACGCACTTATATGAGTTTCATATACACTTAAGAATAGCTACGATCAGTTGAGTGCGATGCCGATTCGTACATACTGTCAAGTGGACGTTTACCTTTAGACTCCAAACACCACCAGATAATATATATATCTGTGTATTTCATAAAACCATTTTACAATTTAAGTATATAATTCACGTATCTAATCTTTATTTTTAAAGATTCTATGTGCTAGGCTATGAGTGACCAGTGATGTTCCCGCGCTCCGACTTCTGGCCGGAGGGTGTGGTGCACCGCTGGTTTAGGTTAACGACGAAGACTAAATTCAAAAATCCCTTAATATTTTATTGTTGTGATCATCGCGGCCTGTGTACGTCCCACTGCAGCGTACAGGCCTCCCAGAACGAGAGGGCTAGTGCGGTAGTTCCCACGCAGGCCCAGTGCGGATTGGGAACTTCACACACACCGTAAAATTTCTTCGCCGGTGTGTGCTGGTGCACTTACGTAGTTACTCAGTAATAGTTGTGACAATTGTAATTTTTTAGTCTTTTTGTATATCTACTACCTATACTCGTAGTTGAATTTTACAGTTGCTCTCATTATTGTGTAATGCTGTAATTTTTTATCAATCACTAAATAAATAGAGTGTGCTTGTCGCAAACCGCAACCTGTAAGGAGGCGATACGGGGGGACAAATGAAACTTACGGGTGCTGTGGAAATACTGTCTTTTCTAAAGCCTTAGGTATAACTTATATAATCTAAGTTGTATATGTTGGGAGTGTGTGTGCGAAGCGCAACTCACACTACAAACCGTCCCCTCATTTCAGGCCAGCAGCGTTCATAACGACAATGGCGCGCGAAGTCGCCCGCTGTGCGGCCGCGCAGCAGAGCGGGCAGCCCTCGCCGGCGTACCACGCGCTGCAGAAGGGCCGCGCCGAAGTGCTGCGCGGTATCGAGCTGCTCATTGACCGGATGCACAACGAGGTCGCTGAGCTGTTGGTTGAGGTAACAATATCCTGGTCACGGCACCAACTGTAACGTCGTAGTACTTTTTTGCTAGCAATGCGGTTCCCACGCGTTGCAGTGTGCGCTGAAGTGCTGAGGAGCACCAAACTGCTCATTGACCTGATTCACAACATAGTTGCTGAGCTGTTGGTTGAGGTAAGAATATCCTGGTTACAGCACCAACTGTGAAATTGTAGTACTTTTTTTGCAAGAAATTTGGTTACCACGTGCTGCAGAAGAGCCGCGCCGTAGTGCTGCGGGGCATCGAGCTGCTCATTGGCCGGATACACAACTTGGTCGCTGAGCTGTTGGTTGAGGTAATAGAATCCTGGTCATGGCACCAACTGCATTGACTCACAGTATCCTGGTCATGATCAAAATTTTAATAGTGAGATTAGCATGCGCTGGAAAAGGGGTGGACTGAAGTATTTTAAGGCATCGAACGAGATCACTGAGCTGTTAGTTGAGGTAATCGATCCTGTCACGGCGCCAACTGTGACATTGCAGTACTTTTTTTGCAAGCAATGGGGTTACCACGCGCAGCAGTGCGCCTTGAAGTACTGAGGGCATTGAATTCTTATTCACCTGAGCTATTTTACCAACTGTAACACGGCACCAACTGTAACGACTCTCACAGTCTTCAATTTTATCAATGAGGCAACCACGAGGTGCGAAAAGGATAGAGTAAAGTACAGGGGGGTGTTAATTGATACATATTGATAAAATACATAATAATATCACAAAACTATTGGTTGAAATAAAAAATAAACGACATCAATGGTAACAATTCATGCCACGCACTTTATTATGAAGCCGCATCTTAGCTGAACCTTTAATAAATGAATTTGCAGGTGATGGATATCATCCTGCACTGCGTGGACCAGTCGCATCTGAAGAGTAAGGGTTTGAGTGACGTGTTCCCCGCCATCTGCCGCTACAACCAGGTCTCCCATTGTCCCGCCACGAGGAGGATCGCAGGTATAGATACTTTATACGTGTGATACTTTCGCTGATATAGACTAGAAAGAGAAAGAAAAGAACATTGTCCGTTCAGTGGGCACAATTAAGATTTAACAACTGACATTGTGTATCCAGTGGGCAAAATTAAGATTTAACAACCGACATTAGATATTCAGTGGGTGGGTTAGTTTTTAGATAAGGTCCTCACTGAAAATCAGCGCCACGGCTTGCCGTGGCATTATGCTGAGTGGGGACCTGTATTTAGCGTCATGTATGTCTTCATCTGTTCTATGTTTGTTTTTTATGGCGTTAAAAAATGTATTTTCTTTTTTTCTTTCTTTTCTTTCAATTAACAACTGGTATAAAATGTTAAGTGGGAAAAATTAAATAAGCGACATTGTGTGTACAGTGGGCAGCCACACGGGGCAGCTGGCGATGTACGAGCTGCGCGCCGGACGCTGCCAGTCGCTGGCGGCGCACAGCGGGCCCGTGACGGCCTGCGCCTTCAGCCCCGACGGCCGCTACCTCGTGTCCTACGCCACCGCCGACAACCGCCTGTCCTTCTGGCAGAGCACCGCCGGTGAGTGCGACGTAGGGGCCCCGCGCCGCGCGCTGCCAGTCGCAGAAGCGAAGCGAGGAAGAGAAGCGGGAAGCGGGAAACTTCCGCGAATGGACAAACCGCACCGTTACTTTCTCGCTCCCCTCCGTTATCTAGCTCTACGCCTCCGCAGCTATGCTCTGCATTATTTTCTCGCTCCGCTCCGCTATCTAGCTCGGCTCCTATAGACAGCAACTTCGCTTCACATTACCTCCTTGCTCCGACCACAGTGGGCAGGCGGCCTATAAGCGTTGGTCTAAGATCCGAACTTGAAAAAGTCTGCACCGGTCTGATAATAGAATGAAATGTATTTAATAATAAATTTAGTATATAATAAAATATATTAGAAATGGGTTTGCAAAAAAAATCCTGGACAGGCTATTTTAAATTAATTTAAAAAAAAAATTTTGTTGCATCATCGAGATAATAAGAAATTTTATATTGACTCAAATTATAAAACCTATAGAATATGTAGACGTTGGGTTTGCTATTGTTTACCTGCACGAACTACTGTGTTGCCAGGTTTCAACTTAAATAGTTAATGTCGATGCCAGTTACTTTCACTTGGTTAGATAATAGAACAAATTGTATATCAGCATTATCGTTGTTTTATTGTGAACACGTTGATATAGGGTTGTCTGTATTTAATAAAAAAAACATTAAAAATTATATAGAAAAAAATAGCTGTCTAGGATTTTATACCAAAACTATTTCTAATATGCTGAATTTATTTTTAGGGCCCGTAATTTTGCGTGCGGCTATTGACAGATTGTAGGAAGATAGCACCGCTTTTTATCGATATTATCGCTTTTATCAGACTATTATCAATGCAGTTAATATATCTAAATAAAATAACACTTGCAAGCAAATACCTACTCACCTTATCAACCCTTTATATCTAATCATTTATTCGTAATTATAGTGATTTCAATATAGCAATCTAAACGGATTCAACTTTCCGATATTTCGAACTTTTTTCATCATTGATCGCTGAAAAAAGTACGTATCATCGAAAAGTTTGAGGTTTTCGATAAAAAGCGGTGCTCTCTCCCTACAATCTGTCAACAGCCGCACGCAAAATTTCGGGCCCTATACTATTTATTTATTATAAAATACATTTCATTCTATTATCAGTCCGGTGCAGATTTTTCAAGTTCGGATCTTCTACTACGGTGTTTGTTGCCTCGTACAGTCGAGGAAGAAAATATCTGAACATGCTTGTAAGCTGTTAATAATAGAGTCGTGTTCACATATTTTTGGTCCAATTTTTGTAAAAAAAATATAAGAACTTGACTGTACGTGTAAATTTGGAATGGAACGTCAGCTGAGGTTTGCTCTACTGTTTTTGCAGGCATGTTCGGTTTGGGCGCGGCGCAGACACGCTGCGTGAAGTGCTACAGCACGGCGCCAATGGCCGACGTGGCGCGGCTCAACCCGGCGCGGCTGGCGCGCCTCGTCTGGACCAACTCGCGCACCGTCACGCTCATGCTCGCCGACGGCTCCGAGACGCGGTTCAACGTTTAAACGCGCGTCACGACTATGGGCGTCACGCCCATATGCGTCACGACCATGTGCGTCATGACACGTGTGCGTCACAGGCACCTATAACACTAAGCGCGGCTCCACTTTTTCAGGGTTCCGTACCTCAAAATAAAAGAACCCGCCCTAAATCTCTTATTCGTTGTTAAAAGTCAACATTATATCGAAATCTTGACAATATTATTTTTGTTATAAAATAGTCTAATCTAGAAGTTGTTTAGTGTTGTAAATTACTAAAAATTGTTTAATCAGATACTTGTTTTGATGTGATTTGAATATCGTATGTAAGAATATAACAAAACTATTTAAATATTTATTATTGCACTTTGTGAATAGTTAAATAACTTTGAACTTATTCGTTAAATGAACGCATATGTGCGTTGAAGGCACACTTAGCCATATAATTAATTATGGTCAAAATGCTTTTGTACAATAAGTAACAGAATGAATTCAGTATAACAATTTTTTATTTATTTTATAAATCAATGCTTGACGACGCACGTTATTGAACGGAGAAAAACAATTTTTAAGAGACTTCTAAATACATCAGAGTTATAAGGTTTGAAAATCAGCATCAGACAGAGAAAGAAATACTAGCGTGACATCACACGCAAGTAGCGCCATACCTACTGCAAAAAAAGCGTTTTAGAAAGAGATAGACATGTGATATAAAATTTTCAACAATTTTTGTTTGTTTTCTTCGCTAAACATGGCGTATATGTAGTATTTTCATAAAGTTAATTCAGGAATCATCAAAATTAAATACTAAGTTATATAAAAGTGGAAAAGCATGTACCTAACAGTTAATAATTATTATTTTAAGTTTTTCAATAAGAAGATGGAACAATATTATTTACCTACTTTCTAATACATAAATAAACTAGCTAAATTGCACTTAAAACTAAAAGCAATTTTGCTTTTTAATTTTGCTGCAAATGACCATTATATAATCAAGAACAATCTTGTCAAGTCTAAATTTAGTAATATTTAGTCCTATTATCCATGTGATATCCAAAGTGTATTATTAAAGTGTAAAATTCTAGTTGGAATTTATGTTTATCAAATCAAAAATAAATTATTGCTATTTATACTTGTTTTATTTAGTTGTTTTGTGTTTGTTTAGTTTAGATAACCTGAATATGCTGACAAATTATTATTCATAGCAGTATTATATAAATCCAACTTATATTATAATTGCGACAGTTTACAAACTGTATGTTTACTCCTTCATGTTAAAACGACTGAACAGAATTAGATGAAATTTGGTATGTAGGTAGCGTGGGAATATCAGGTTCAAATCTCAACCCCTAGATGTAGTCATGAGAATTGGCATAGTTGTTTTATTTTCAACGTAAGTGAAAGCCACGATATATCAATCAATCAATCAAGTCAGCCCACATCCACCCACAGCTGGGTGGCCTCTTCATTTTCACGCCACTTTGCCCGGCCCTGTGCTAGTCTCATCCACGATATATATATTTTTTTATTTCCATATGATTTTGGTAAATCCAGGAATTTCAATTCAACTGCCAGATGTAATGCTTTACGCGTGCGAAGCCACAGGTAATGTCTAGTTACTAATATTTTTAAACCAAGAAGTAATTTACTTTAAAAAACTACATAAGGACAGACTCGCGCCATGACATGTGACATTAGTTAATCCATTCCGTTCGCGCCAGTTCTTCTGAATCCATTTATGACAGGGCAAGTGAAACAAAAAACATTTGACCATAAAAGAATATATCATTATTTTATTTTTAATTATTTCTTAACCTATCTTAACAGAATATGGCAACAGTACTGGCAAATAACAATGTACGCAAGAATTAGAAAATCACATGACAGTTGCGCCACCGTCAGAACTAAAGTGACATGCTTGCAGTGGCGTGACGCCATAACAACTAGATTCCCATCGGGTTATCCAAATTATTTAGCTTATGCACCCGAACACATGTCTAATTCACACATCTTTCACTTGGGATTACACCACGCCACTGCATGCTTGCTTAATATTTTTTAACGACTATTTGATTTCTCTCTTAATACGAAATATCTAAAAACTACTTAAAATTAGCTTAAGAGCTGAAGCTAGGAAAATCAACCAGTTTTTTAATGAAAAAAAGAACGTCATGACAATGAAATAAATTAGGCAAAAAATTACTTTCTGACTGTACTTGCATTGTCACCCAACCTACATTTGTACAATCGAATCATCAGTTAGTGGAATCAGGGGGCACCGGCATCCTTTCTTGAAGCGACTCGATTCACTTTTGACCCCCTGTAACTTCGTTGTGAATTTTCGGTTAAAAAGATTTAGGGCTTGTTTTACTCACTGATTAGTTTTATGTGACAGATAAATGTGATGCCTTTATTCGGTGACCTGTTTATTCGGACAAGACAAGCAGAGACGGAATCACAGATCATCATCATCATATCAGCCGTAGGACGTCCACAGTTGGACATAGGCCTCCCCATAGACCTCCAGTGGCTACGGTTGGAAGCCGCCTGCATCCACTTTGAACCTGCGACTTAAACCAGGTCATCCGTCAATCTCGTTGGTGGACGTCCTACGCTACGCTTGCCAATCCGCGGTCTCCATTTGAGAACTTTTCAGCCCCAGTGGCCTGTTCTCCGTGCTAAGGCCTGCCTATTGTCACTTTAACAAGCTAATCCGATTGCCCATGTCAGTGATCCTTGTTCTTCTATGCATTTCATCCTTTCTGATTCGATCCCGTAGTGAAACCCCGAGCATAGCTCTCTCCATAGCTCGCTGAGCAACCCTGAGCCTATTCATAAGGCCTATAGTGAAGGCATCACAGATAACTGTAACATACAATGTATCAGTAAGTGGTGAAACAGGGGCTTAACCTAAGCAAAAATAAAAAATAGTAAGTTAAACAGCTTTTAAAAATCCAGTTTGTAGTTCCTAGCTCGAGCCCTCTTACAATTTTAACGATCAATTTTTATGTAAACTCTTTATTGTAAATACATATAACAAATATATCAGATCTCTACAAATTACCCTTTGTATGATTGAAAGAACACATTAGGTATAAGATGGAAGTATCGGCCAGGTGCACGGTAGCGCCAACTAGCGCCGACAAATTTCACGGCTTGGCTTGGTCAAATAATAAACGCACCGAAAAAGGTAGGTTTTATCGATACACATACAGCAGGGCTACTACGAAATTCGAAACTCGAAGTTCGTGTCGTTCGGTCCCTCTGACACTTGTATTATTTAATACGAGAGCGAGAGGGACGATACGACACGAACTACGAGTTTCGTAGTAGCCCTGCTGGATGCCTCTGGCCCTATGCTACGAAGTGCAAAATTAGAACTTCGTATCTTGCCATTCCGCTGACGCTTATATTATTTAATATGAGAGTGAGTGGGACGATACGACACGAAATTCGATTTTCAAATTTCGTAGCAGCCCCCCTGCATGGGACTTTAAACTCTAGGTTCGATTCTACTCGCATAAAGGAGCTAAGTACTTTTGTTTTGTAACATTTTCAAATAACTTGAATTGAGATAATTTATTCGTCCTTAAAGTTTCATCGTTAAATCAGTGTATCAAACATGGCGGCGTTAACGCTGCCTCATGGTAAGAGAGCAAAATTTCCTTGTTATGGGGCCTTTTATAAGTTCGTATGTTGCCGTCTCGCTGACGCTTACGTCATTTAATACGCGAGTGAAAGAGACGGTACAATGCGAACTTTAATTTTCGAGTTTCGTAGTAGCCCCTCAGCATTCGCTTTCGTTGTTTCTATTCGAGTCATGCACCCAGCCAATGCACAAAGAAATTTATTTATAAGCAGTTTTTTTTTTTAAAACAAAAACATTAACAGACTAAAATACAATACAATACAATAACTCTCTATTGCACACCAACACAGTAAATATTATTATACTATTATATTAATATAATTATAGTTATAATTATAAGTAAATTACCAATATGCGATGAACACAATTTTTCTCTTAAACAATTAAACGTGAATACAAAACTGGAAATAAACAATTAACTTAACAATCACCAATATCCTTTTGTGCAAGTGCAAAATTCGAACTTCTTGTCTTACCGTCCCGCTGACGCTTATGTTATTTAAAACGAGAGTGACAGGGACAGTACGATACGAAATTCGATTTTCGAATTTTGTAGTAGCCTATTAGTTGAAAAATAATCAAATAATGAACGAATGCAGTCGCATTCCATCTCTTTGTAGAAAAATGAAATATAGTCTAATAGTGAAATATGGTCTTGTATTGTATTGTAACTCTTTATTGTACATAAAAACACATGAAATTAACAGAAAAAAGGATAATAAGACAGGGTCTTCGCAGCACATGACGTCACAGTCCATGAAGGATCTGTCTGACAAAATAAAACGTTCATAAGTTCCTTATTTTTTAAGATAACCAATCCGAACTAATTTCGACATAACCTAAACAACAAAAAGTTGGAAACCCCCGACTTTGTCACTTCCGAGTTCAATATCTCAAAAACGGCTGAACTGATTTTGATAAAACATGTCTAAGAAGCATCGCTAGAAAACCTGCTATCAAATAAAAAAAACCGCGTTCAAATCGGTCCACCCGTTTAAGAGCTACGGTGCCACAGACAGACACACACACAGACATACAGACATACATAGAGGTCAAACTTATAACACCCCTCTTTTGCGTCGGGGGTTAAAAATGTATATGATATACTATCGAACAAAAAGACTATCATCTCATCGCAATCAGTTCACAAGTGGCGAAGATGTCGACTGACATACATACAAACAAAAACAATCAAATTGAGAACTTCCTCCATTTTTAAAAATCAAATAAATCTTAACATATGAGATTGCTTTTAATAACCTAACACACTCAAAATCTTATTGATTCAAAAATACAGAGATGACTATATGCTATGACTATGACAAGTGCAGTATCATGTCTCTACGTTCCAATGCTGGGCACAGGCCTCCTCTCAGAATGAAAGGGCTTGAACGCGGGCCCAGTGCGGTTTCCTCATTTCCTTTACCGCATAGCTCATGATAAATTTCAAATGTAATTTCACACATAAATTCTGAGAACTCAGGTGCTAGCCCGGACTCGAACCCGCGACCCTCTGCTTGAGAGACCATACCATAGGTCAAACCATTAGCTTATCACGACTACAATACTCATACATATTTAACATTCTTCTACACATACAAATAAACATATGTACTTACACAAATAAATACATAGAGGACCATGGCTCAATTGCATAAGAAATTACAAGCAAATTATATTAGTGAATTTCAGTACAAAAAATTTAATACCACCCATGGATTAGTGTTAACTGACGGTTAAATGTGATGGCGTCTCTATTTGTTTTGTTCGAATAGACGGAGACGGCATCACATTTAACCGTCAGTTAACACTAATCAATAGATGTGAAACAGCCCCTTAGCCTGTAATTTCTTATGCAATTGGGCGTAGATCTTGACAACACGAAATCATGAAATGGCAGTAAATAAACAAAAATAGAATTAGCAACACATTTCACAGATAAAAAAATATCGGTCACAAATATCGACCGCTTATTTTCTCAACCTCGTATCTAGCTACATTAAATTGCTTAAGAATCATCTTTAATTAAAGTATGATAGAGTACTGATTTGTTATATACAATTCGGGCACAGTATAAGTAAAGGTTGCCTGGAAGAGATCGCTCTGAAGCGATAAGGCCGCCTATTGCTTACCTTAGAAAATCTCTATGTATATACTTGTGTTTTCCTTACTGCTTACTGTGTTGGTGTGTAATAAAGAGTTATTGTATTGTATTGTAAAGTACAGAAGCCTCACTGCCGTACAAAAAGACGTTTAGGCATAAGAATCGTGCCTCTCTGTCCATCGCATAACTCGTATTCACTCTCACTTAGTGAGTGGAATAGCACACTCTAGGGGCCCCCAGACATCTATTTGTAACGGAAAATAAAATCATAGTAAAAGAGAAGTATGCACACTCCGACCCTTTAGGAGACTTAACTGCCTACTCCGGCGCGGACGCTTAGGGTTTTCGATGTCTATTTTTAACCCCCGACGCAAAAAGAGGGGTGTTATAATAGATTAATTATCTACCGGCAAATAATTTTAGTACGAATGTTAACTTAAAATTGTCTTATGTCTAGACAAACAAGATTCTATGCCGCTATATTATTATTATTATACTAAATTTAAAAATATTATATTTATAGTGGTGATGGCGACTGTGGACATACCTACTACTCGTGTTTACCTGCACATAATACTATAATTATATTGTGTAATGACGACCGGATGGCCAAGTGGTTAGAGAACCTGACTACGAAGCTTGAGGTCCCGGGTTCAATTCCCGGCCGGGGCAGATATTTGTATGAATAATACGAATGTTTGTTCTCGGGTCTTGGATGTTTAATATGTATGTACTTAAGTATGTATTTATCTATATAAGTATGTTTATGCATTGCCTAGTATCCATAGTACAAGCTTTGCTTAGTTTGGGACTAGGTCAATTGGTGTCAAGTGTCCCATGATATTATTATTATTGTTTATAAGTAGGTAGATATCTATTATTTTTTCATGGTTCCCTGCACGAAACTATTACACTACACTTATATACTACTAATTTACAACTATACCTAATAAAAATAAATACGTAAGTACGAGTACGCGACCGTAAGATCAAAACGTACGGCACCGACGGCAGCGCAGCCTTGACTAAAGAAAACTTAATCCTCCTTAAATTATCAGTGTATGCGTGCGGCGGGTGCGTGCGTACCAGCGCCAACCGGCGCGCACACATATAAGCCGCGCGATGTACTTTTGTTTGTAGTGAACCTACTTCTCCTCTTTTACTATGATAAAATCGCGGAGTGAGCCGCGCCTGATTCGGGTAGATACGAGGTTGAGAAAGTACATGGACAAATACATATTATATAGCGGGTACACATGCGTTGAAAAATTCGTACGTAGTACAAATGAAATAAATAGCAAGAGATGTCATGGATTTTATTCTTAAAAACATTGATCCTCATTAATTGAGAAAGATCAGAGCCATAGTGAAAATCTTATCACTAAAATCAAAGCTGACGATTAGAAATAGCTTCATGCCGTCTTAACTCAACTGTTGTAAATTACGTCCGTGCTATTTTTGAAATATACAACGACAACCTTTTACTAACACAATTCTTGTTACCATGGCAATGCAATAAATAAACGTCTTAGAGTTTGGCTTGAAATAGTACATTGTGTCTTAAGGGCGGTAAATAAGGAATTACGAACGAGAGTCTATTAGAAGCCCGAAGTCGAAGACTGAGGGCTTTAATGAGTCGATGTTCGTAATTCTAGTACCGCCCGTACGACATATAATGTTTTTCATCACATTTGCGAGTAAAATTTTATATTTCTAAAAGAAAAAATATAATTCTTCCGAATATTGGCGATACCTTAGGCTGCGCTCTTGGTAGCGCCGCCCTCCCCCTCCTCCTCCCGCAGCATGCGCCGCAACGTGCGTGTGCATGTTGTCCTGCAGCAGCGCGCGCAGCGCCATTAGTACGGGCACTGACTCATTTACCGACCTTGGGCTTCATGACAAGAAAATGTGTACGCGCAATGACTCATTTACCAACCACGGGTTTCATGAGTAGCACATTAAGGTCGAGGGTTTTATTTGGGGAGTTGCAACCAAGGTAGCCTTCATCTTTCGACACTGTTTACGAGCAAGTGTGATGAAAAAAAAATTACGGTAACAATTTGAAAGGACAACGTTTTCTCGCACAACGCCATCTATTGATTGCAAACGAAGTTAACACGTCATCTTGAGAGCCGAGGTACGGTACCACCGTTCTTGGACAGTGCCCTCTATTCTTGTTTAAACTTAAAATATTATCCCACGGGAACGCATTACCTGGATGGATATCAAGTATCTTATGTCTCAATGCGGATCTTTGTCTATCTGTACGCCAAGTTTCATGTAAATCCATTCAGCCGTTATTGCATGATTGAGTAACAAACATCCAAACATCTTAACAAACTTTCACATTTATAATATTAGTAGGATAGTAGGATGAACGATGAAGAATGGTTCAAATTCCTCTTCAGCTACTTTAGTCCTTTTTCTTGACAGCATTATCAATATTAATCGCGTCTTCGTGCATTTCACATTTGTGCATAACCCAGCTTTACATTCGCGTTCATTTAGCTTCGTGTTATCTATTTGTACTTATTATTGTTGTCTTGTGTTGAGAATAAATGTATTTTCTTTCTTTCTTTACATTGTTTGTTTTCCTTCACCGAAAGGCTCATGGTACAATTAATAAATTCGAATTGAGTTTTAAGTACTTAGATCGTCTTTCAATTTTAACGAAATATAATACTTTTACTCAATAATACTTATTTTCGCCATGGCTAAGATTATATTCTTTGAACTCAACACTTGTTAAGCCATGTTCAACGATTGTCTAAGCAATTATAGCAACATGGTAATTGTTTATTTTTAATAGTAACCGCATATACAAATGTAAGTCTGGTAACTAAAAAAATCCAACGTTCACATACTGACTTGAATACAAAATTTCAAGAACTTGTCGGCTGCCTGTCCACTGAAAGGAGGGAGGCAGCATGCAGTGAGCGATAAAAATCCACCAATAAAATTTCATAAAATCTCCGCTCTTCTTCGGTGGACAGGGAGTTGGTAATTAGGTTAAAAATTCATAGAAAACCGGAAGCGGAGCGCAAGCGGAGATGCTCCGCGAATGTAAAAAAATACATACAGTCGAACATAGCACCTCCTACGTTTTTGAAGTCGGTTAGAAACAGTCAGCAACTCCGCTCTGCATCACGTTCTCCCTTTCTGTCTATGGACAGCGGGGCTATTACGAATTTCGAAAATCGAAGTTCGTGTCATTCCGTCTCTCACTCCCGTATTAAATAAAAATAGCGTCAGTAGGACGTTAAGATACGAAGGTCGAATTTTGCACTTCGTAGTAGGGCCTCTGACACAGCGGGTGACACTATTTACCGGCCGTACAATACCGACATGGAAATACTGACATGATATTTCGTGTACACGCCCATAGAAACTTGTCAGTTTCACACCAGTTTGTATGAGCGTGTACACGAAATATCTGGTCGGTATTATCCGTGCTGGTAAACAGTGTCACCCGCACAGCCCGCAGCTCCGCTTCGCACCCCCTCGCTCCAGTGGACAGGCCTAACGCATATACATAAAAAAAACTCGCTACTCTAAAATAAATCAGACTTCTAGCATCATAAAATAAGTATGCTCGACATGCTATGCCAAACAAACTGACAGTCTATCATTTGAGCGATCTAAACACCTCGAAAATATGTATTGTATAAGTCAATACCTTGTCTGCAACCTTTATAAAAGAGTCCGGTGGGTAGGATACTTCAAATACCATTCAAAAGCAAGGTTGAAAATTATCTAAATAATTATCCTGTTATTATACACACACATACAAACAAACATCACGCCTGTACTCCCAAATGGGGTAGCAGAGCACACGAAACGTTACGGCTTCGGAGCCACTTTTAGCAATTTTAGGTTTTAAGTTTGACAAAAACGGTACAATAGTGACAGGTTGCTCGAGCCGCATTCTGTGCAATGCACTATTATTAAGGTATAGGTAGAGTCATTCACGATGACGCGTGCCGTAGTTCTTATTACAATGTCATTAATGTCTAATTTTTTCAAAAACACGCGTCTGCGTGGATGGCACTAGGTATAATAGAGTTCATGTTTCGATATTTTTGATCACCTTGGCCGCTCCGAAATGTCTGATGGCGGCTAAACATTTAACTCGAGCGGTATTTCTTAAATGGTATTTGAAATTTGAAATTTGTTTACAAAAATCCAGTTCTTAGCATTTACCGTCTACCATAACTATAATTGGCGTCGTCCCAAAACTCATCGTCACTATCCGAATCGTCTTTATTGTAACTCTTTATTATTTCCGCCATATTGTTAACTACTACTTCCTCTTCATCTGAAGACATGTCTAATGAGTCTACATCATACACTATCCACTTCCCAACGCAACTTTTCCTCGTCAAACTGAGCCAATTTAGCTGAGCCAGCTTTACAAGTTTCACTAGAAGATACTGGCCTTTATTTGAATGACTGCACTTATTTTTATCTATCACTCCGTATAGTTCGAAGTTAAAGCTATAAGAAGTATCATTAACATTGGCTGAAAAATCGATCGCCCTTTCAAGAAAGTTTATTTCATATTTTTCGACTCCTATTAACATGATCTTCAAAGTTACATCGAGTTTATTTTGCTTCCATAGTATTTTTGGTTTCCTGCCTTGGCTCACTTCTTTTAGTAGCTCCGATTTCGTGTTTTGGCTCTCTGCGGATGATAAATCATCGGAGTCTAATTCCTGTATCTTGGGAGGAGCTATGACTTCATAATCACTCAACATTGGTTCATTACTGACTTTTTCAACTTTGTCGTTGGGAGAATCAGCTGATTTTGATTTGGGCTTTGTTGTTTTTATTATGATCTTATTCGAGTCTGTAGGTTTAACATCAGCTGATTTAGAATTGGCGGATTTTGATTCAGGCTTTGTTTTATAATCATTTGTAGGTGCACCCTTAAAAGCATTCATGATTTCCTGTGGCATGTTGAAACTCCACCTATCGCTATCTGAATCATCATCAGCCATTAATGGTACTGATCTGAGAAGCTGGTTTGACTTTTTATTATCTTTTGTTACAGGAGTCTCTTCGTCAACATTACTCCACTCGTCTTCAATCTTGGAACTTTTAGTTGCTTCCGTAAAATCAAGATTATCAAGAATATTCATTTCATCTTCAATTGGAGCAGCTAGATTCAGCTTAATCATTAGGTTATTATAGACAACGTTTTCTTCGTCATTAGTATCTATAAGCACGACGGCGTATTTGGTACCTCCTGTGTAATCTGCTTTGTCTGACGAGAAATGTTTGACGTAAAGTTCTTGCAGGATTTCCCTATCGCATCTGTCACATAGCCAGTTTGTACTAAAGTCTGTCCAGTTATCTCCCACAGGTCGAACGCCTATCAATCGACATTCTATGGCCTGGAACGGCAAACGGGTGATGAATTTATCAGGGATCTCTATCAAATGCTTCAAAGGGACTTCTCTCCAGTCGCCATAGTCGACAAAGAAAATTTTAGCTTTATTTCCCGAAATTAAATCAACTCTGGCTCTTTCAAAACATTCGTTATCTGGAAACTTAGCTAGCACTATGTCATTTTCTTTGACATTGAGCAAAGGACCAGGTTTTTCTTCAAGATATTTGTCAATGTCTTTATTGAGACCTACCATGGTGTCTTCAAATTTAGCTAAACGTACGAAGAACGAGCTTGGATCAATGGCAGAAGTAAAATAGACTAATGACAGATCTTCGCGATTTAAATGTGCCCATTGAGCTTTTGGGACCTCTTTAAGCGGTTTCACCTCTTCTAATTCTTCAAAATCTGTATTGTCTGTACTTGCTTCGGCATCAAAAAGCAAGCTGCTCTTTGTCATCTTTATGTGATCAGGGAAAGGCACAGAATGCGGCTCGAGCATCTCCTTAAAGTTGTTCTTCACAACTATTTCATTGAGCGACGACAAATCTTGGCACACGTAGATGTTGTCTACGAATATTTGATTGCCCACAGTCATTACTACTTTGCCACGCATGTACACATCCTCGTTAATGTCCACAGCTTTCGTGAGTTGGTATTTAGCAAGGTCTGAGAACGTGATATCTTTGTCTTTCGGCACGAGACCGGCTAACCTTACTTGTACTACGTATGTTTCAATGTCTTTCAGTTCCTTTGGCAAATGGTAGAGATATATATCTCTTGATGTTTCCAGCTTCTCTTCATCGATCAGCTTGATTAAGACGTGGTTGGGGTTGCCTGTTCTGTATTTGTTTATTATGTCAACCACTTGACATCTGACAAAGAAATTCTCTTTGATTGACACGGCGCAGACATCACCGATTTTCGGAATGCCATGAAGTTTCCTGTTCGCATCCTGACTAAAGTACATTCCCATCTTCAAAGAGAGCGTGCTGTATGTTTGTAAATATTTCCGGGTTCCGCCTTTCTTGATATTGGAAAGCAACCGAGCAGAGTACAAAACTGCTGTTTGGTAGTGCAGTATCTTGAATGTAATAGTTCCATCTGTGGGCATCCACTCCTTTGGCTCATCATGTGTTTCTGAGAAAGTGTGTCGCTCTCTGCAATACCAAAAGTCTGGGCACTCTCCTAAAGCCAATAGGTTCCCACAGATAGGGACGAGGTCGGCAGCCTTCACCGAGTCTTTGCAAGTCAAAATCTTCTGGCAAACTGCATTCAACATATTTGGGAATTCATTGGTGCATCGTTTCACGAAATTGCATATTTTCGGCAGCTGTTCTGCGTTGTTGTCTTCTAGAATAATCTTGATAGAAACGCTTTCGTTTTCAGTTTTGAAAATGGACGGGTAATGGTCATTAAGTGCAGAAAAACGTTTACAGAACATGGAGAAGAGTTCTGGCATGGAATAGTGGAGCAAATAATGCGCGTCTGTAATATTCATGTGATTCAAGTTTCCATCGCAACACACAAGGATCGGGCCCGACAGTGGGTCAGCGTAGTCATTCCAAGCCGTGTTTAAGCTCCTTAGGTCTTCAACAGTCATTTCGCTATTACAAGCGAACACTGTGTATTTCTGCTGCGTCAGAACTCTTTCCAATTCATCTACTTCTTCATCCTTTCGACAAACAACAAGAGTTTTCTTGCTTCTATCATTGTTCTTTATAAATTCAAGCGCTTTAGTATTCTTGTTTCCTGCCATCACAAAATCAACGGTGGTGTTAGCTTTGGAGTAAAGCACACATTCCTGAAAAGCCCCTATGCAGATGACAGTATTAGGAGCTCTTTTGGCAAGAGGTTCCATGAAATCACACCAAACTCTTGAAGCCAAAACATATTGGACTTTGACTTCTTTGTTCACTCTAGTTTTTAACATCTCTTTGACTTTAGCCAATATCACTCTGATCTCGTTTTGGTATACCTCGTCCATTCTTTCACAGTCGTCTAGCACGAAGGTGGTGAGGCGTCGCAAATCTACACCGAAATCCGTTTGCACTAACAACCTGACCAGAACACACGGCGTGCAAATGAAGAGGTCGCAACCATTCAGCAAAGACATTGTTATATTAAGTAAGTCCATACCCGCATAGCATGAGAAAACTTTCTCTTTATGACTGAGAAGCATTTTACTTTTATATTCAATTTCTGATACAGATTTAGCTGTGGCACAAACTATGATACATGTTGGTCCTACACTGTTGACTATATCATTATCACCATCTGATACAAGTCGACACACTGAAGGCAAGTAGCCCATGGTTTTACCACAACCCTTTGGACCTATCAGCATCACACTGAGCCCTCTAAGAATACTAAACCACGACACAGACTGCATGGTCATTGGTTGCTGCACCTTCATGTTTTTAAGTGCATTATGAATGTTCAAATTAAAGGGTATGTCGCTCAAATTTGATTTAGGCTCTATACGAGCATTGTTTTTAGTATGCACCATCAATACAGGGTTGACTAACTTATCTACAAACACTGATAAATTCGGATCTACATTTTTAAAGGGATTAACATTGTTCGTTTTATTAACTAAATGTTTGTTAGCATCGTTTTTTGGAGTAATTACAGTAGCCACATTATTTTCCTTGTATTGTTTAACGATTTCACTTACATCGTCATCAGAGTCTTCTTTCTTACCATCACTGCTCAATGTGTCCTTTGCTGTGGTATTTGAAGCTGAACTGGCACTGTCTTGTCTCTTTCTTTCATTACAAATCCTCAATTTTTTTTGTAACATCTTGTATTTTTTGAGCAAGCTATGACTCTCACTTGAAGAGTCATCTACTTTCGTTGTTAAATCAATTTTAATTGGTTCTTTAGCAGCAACACTGGGCTCTGGCATCTGCACATCTTCAAGTTTACCATTTTCTTTGTTATTCACGTATTTCTTCAAAACCTCTTGGTTTGTAATGTGTATATTAACATCCGAATCTACTTCTCCAAACATGTCATCCTTGGTCTCAAGTACTTCATCTTCTGTGTCTATTTTTGGTATTTCAACTGGTTCCTGTACTAGTGGGACCACTTTGTAAGATAACTTCATTCTGTTTACGCCTGGCGGACTGTAGGCAACACATTTTTGTGTTAATGAGTCATAGACGGGCAACTTGTACTTTGAAGATTCTGAAAATCAAAAGGTATATTTTATTAGATAATATGTTAAATGTCTCAGTGCCTTAAGACGAGTCTTTAACCAATGTATGTTGCCAGTGATGACGTATGGATTAATGGATAAGAGACGTGGTGCTTCACTGCAGGTCTTATAAATAGGCTCAGAGTTGCTCAGCGAGCTATGGAGAGAGCTATGTTTGGGGTTTCTCTACGGGATCGAATCAGAAATTAGAAGATACGTAAAAGAACAAGGGTCACTGGCATAGCCAAGCAAATCAGCTTGTTGAAGTGGCAATGGGCAGGCCATATAGCACGCAGAACAGATGGTCGCTGGGGCCGAAAGGTTCTCGGGTGGAGGCCGCGGATTGGCAACTGCAGCGTAGGACGTCCACCAACGAGACTGACGGATGAATCGGTTAAGGTCGTGGTTTCACGGTGGACGCAAGCCGCTTCCAACTGAGGCAACTGGAGGTCTATGGGGGAGGCCTATGTCCAACAGTGGACGTCCTATTTATGACTGATATGATGATGATGTCAAATGAACAACTAACACTTTGCGCTAGGCTTCCATTCATCAAGTAAACAAGCACTCAGGACAGGTTTTTAGGAACTTTAACCTCAAAATAAGTGAATTAACGGATGAAGTGTGGTTGAAAAATAAAAACTACTGAACAAATATTAAGTTTTACCTTCATGATACAAAAGTAGAAGTTAAGAGAAAGACTGACAGACTGACTTCCGACAAACCAATGCACAGCCCAAGCTATTAAGCCAAGAAGCATACAATTATTATTAGACAGCCGGTGAAATAACTGGCACTTGAGGTATCCCATCTTAGGCCTCTAGGTTGGCAACGCATCTGCTATACCCCTGGTGTTGCAGATGTTTATGGGCGGTGGTGATCTCTTACCATCAGGAGACCCGCTTGCTGGTTTAAAGTAGTTGTAGTCGAATAAAAAAAAATATATGCCTAGCTTTCTTGATTGGGTAGGCGTAGGCGAGCATGAAGAATTTTTGGAAATTCAACCCTTTAAGGTTTAAGTTTAAGGGTTGAAAAAAAAGTTCTATGAAACTGAAGCTACAGCTTTTAAAATTTTAATCAGAAAAAGGGGGTTAAATTTTGATCAAATTCAAATTCAAGTACCAAAAAATTTGCATTATTCATCATTTATTTAAGAAAATCTACACTTAAGAGGGGTGAAATGGCGGATGAAGTATGGAAACTCGAAATCCTGAAAAGCTACATTGGAGGAAACTATCTTATATCAGGGTGGAACTTTTTCATTATCAATTTCGTTAGGGTTTCTTTGCAAGATGTATGGAATGTCAATATAACATTATCAGTAGCACAAATGTTCTATCCTGTTATGCAATTCATTATCTTTTACTGGACATGTCATATAATAAATTATACCTATGACATTTATTCTCGTTGAAATGAGATATGAAGAATTGTGAACCACAACAGGACTGATCGATGCGAGTCATAAAATTAAAAAAGCTAAATGGAATTGGGCCTGCCAGGTCATGCGAGGCCCAGATAAATAGAGTAAACTTGTAACCACATGGTACCCAAAAGATGAGAAAAGGAATAAGGGTAGGCAATTTTGTCGCTGGGAAGATGAAATAGCCGGAGTGGCTGGCAGAACATGGGCTAGAGTAGCTGCATGCACTCTCGCTAGGATTAGAGACTGTTGGGGGAGGCCGCTGCCAACAAGCGCACAGATGCTGAAGACTGAATAAAAAAAGTAGATATTTAATTAAAATGTGTTTTGTATGGAACAGAACAGACGCATAGGCCTGATGATTGCCTTCAAATAGCGAACCTACTGTGTTAAAAATAAAGTTGTGTTAAGAGCCGACCAACGCCAATCACTGCTATTTTTAAAGAGACGTGGTATAAAATTGGTGTATTTCGTGGCAATAAAAAAAATATTACGATAATCTTGATCGTATTCCTGAGTTAGTCGTTGCTTTCAAAACACGATTAAACTCATTTGGCTCGATAGATTTTATTGCCAAAGTGAGCTCTTACTTTGATTTAGAAACCAAAAATACTCCGTTATTTATAAAGACATTATAATCAAATTACTAAGTCTGATTTACAAACAAAACGTAATAATAATATCTGTTGTGTTATTTCTTAAATCTAAATCGTAATTTCTTTGCATTTATTTTATTTGCAAATTTGTGATGAGCAAAGACTTACGCCACGCCGACGACATATTGCTTCTCTGTCACTTCAACGCAGAGAAACAGTGAGCGCTTAGGTGCTCTGCCTGATTGACCTGCGTCGCTTTTCTCCACAAAATTCATTTACGAAAAAAAACTTTTACATTTACACTTCTTTCATAACACTCAATGTATGAGTAAGGAAATTATTATTAAATTACGTTATCACTGTATTTTGGGTATTTAAGGTGTTTTAGGATAGTCAACACCGGAAAATAAATTAAATAACGCACAAAAAAACAAGAAGCACTCAGTATTCGTACAATGACAGACAAGATGTCAGAAGATGTCAGAAGTTGTAAAGTAAGTTTGTTGTTTATTACAAGAATTAGGTAAGGGTAGAAAAATTGGTAAGTAGTCTAAATAGTTTTATTGGCTCCATATTTTGTCTATTACTTATAAACTGATAACTACCATAGTAGGAATATAGGACATGTGTTCAAACTTAATACGTGTCATAGTACGGTACGAGTATATACCCAACGAAGACCAAAAACTGCCTCTCCGGGGAAAAACTCGCGTATAAGTCAATTTTGGCATAGTTGTAAAGCCCGTTCCACACTTAGCCCGCGGATCGCGCGCAATGGCTGCGAAGGGGCGCGAACGCTAAGTGTAGAGCCGTTTCGCATATTCTTCGCGGTTTCGCGCTTTGTTCTCCAATTTTGGTCGGTTTTTTGTCCCGCGTCAAAGGGAGCGCGAAGCGCGAACGCGACGCGAACGTGCATATGACTCCACACTCGCAGTCCGCGACCGAGTGTTTGGACCTGCACCGTCGTTGTGAAATTGGTGAAAAATCGATTACGATGGATACTTGTCATCCACCACAAAACATAAGTAATCTACATAAAATTCTCTATAAAAAAAATTCTAAACATTTTTTTAAGTATGGCGATGGATGGATGTTTGTTACTCTTTCACGTAGAAACTACTGAACGGATTTGCATGAAATTTGCCATACAGGTAATAAATACCCTGGATTAACATATGTTCTACAGTAAAAAAAACGCACTGAGGTCTCTCAACCAGATGATGATACATCTACACTACACAAGCACTATTTTAGTACAGTAAGTACCTACATTATTTTGAGACACCCACTAAATAACATGACTTATATAAAACAAATATTTACTTTATTAATCGTTGGGCAAAGTAACTTATTGATTGAATTTTATAACGGGCAAAGTTATTTAGACAACATTGCCCACATGCGTTATAATAGTAGAAAAAGTTCTCACTTACAGGTTCAAATACTGCACTTTGTGCTTTTTGTATTAGTGTTAATAAAATATCCTTCTTTCTTTCTTTATACGTAATTTCTCCACTCTTGGAACTCCAGTTTTATAAATCTAAAGTACAATTAAAATAGTGAATAATTTATTAATTCAGACAAACTGATTGCATTTAGTCGTTAGGTAACAGTTCAGTTCATAGTTTGGTTTTTCTAGTAAGCCGTCCCTTTTATCAAATGGGCACAGTTTTTTCTGCGAGTACTCGTATCTCCAAGAATATTTATGTTGAGTATGAATATCCTACTTGTGTCAGTTCTTGACTTTTGTTTTTTTTAATGTATTTATTATCAGTATGTAATCAAGCGATTTGTTTCAAATTTTAAAGTTGTTCTTTATATAGATTTACATCGCGACTCAAAAAACTAATACTAGTTATCATATTAATTAAAAAAAAATACCAAATAAAAAGACACATTTCTTTTATTTGGTTTTGAAGTAGTGACACCTCTAACTTTATTTCTAAGAATTAACCATACATTGATCTACTACTTGCCTAAATATCAAAGTTTTGTAGGTGGTACTTCCTATTAAAAATAAGGGACATACGTGGCCTAGTTCTGTATTCAATCGGTGTTTTTAGTGTCATATACACACTGTTGTTGTTATAATTTGTTATTGGTTATTAGCGTTTAACTCATAAATATGATAAAATTATTAGAAAACTCAAACATAATATAGAGGTGTTTGTATACATACGACATTGATAGAACACTGATTGAATACAAATTGCTGATCTTTGACAGGAAGTAACGCCTGGAAAATTTTGATATTTAGGCAAGCAGGCGAGAAAAAATCTAGAAGTTGACACCTCTGTCATGCTGAGGATGCTGGTCTCTTTTTCTGGTTTTTCTGTGCATCTATATTTCAGTTTGTATTTTCCTACCGACTATGGCCTTGTTGTAACAGGATCATAGCGGGTAATATTTGGAATTGGAACTAATATTGACACAAAAGTACATTGTGCATTAAGGGCTGTAAAAAGGGGATTATTAACGAGAGTCTATTAGAAGCCTGATGCCGAAACTGCCCGTGATATGGAAAAATAAAATTATTTTGTATCTAAACACTCACAGAATATAAAAGTACAGAAGATTCTCTTTTTGATGTTGACGAAAGCCGCCATTTTATATGCCTACGTAATTTTAACTGACTTCAGAAAAAAGGAGGAGGTTATCAATTCGGTTGTATTTTTTATGTTGGTTCTGAATTTTGGGCAAAAAACCGTCAACTTTGCCTTAGGGCCATTTTCTTATAAAATCGATTGTCACGAATGAGTATTTTTTGTTCAATAAAGGGTTTATATAACTCTCTATTGTACATAAAACATATAAAAATAACAGTTATCAGAGTAAAGTACAATGTTTATTTTGTGTTTATTAAAATTTAAGTTTGTAAACGTAAGTGCTTTATAAAATTATAAACGTGGGTAATTTTACTCAATATAATGTCCACCTGTGATTGAAAAAATTGCCCGCCAGGCAATGTTATATCCTTTGAATGTTTTATCCGACTGTACGAAGCAAATTTTAATGAGGTTTTTGGTTTTCAAATAAAAAATCGATATCTGCAAATGGATCCATATTTTAGTGTATACCTACCTAAATGAGTATAGGTATTATAAGTTATCTTCAGTTTTGTCTACATTTTGAGAAATATATCTTGCTTAATTTTTAATAATTTTTAATATTTTGATATAGGTATTGCAAGAAATTACTAATACACTTTTAGAAATGTAGGTGTATTTCATAGGCCATAGTTAAATTAAAGTGTACCTAAGAAAATAAAATTTAGGTGAACTTTACTATTGTGATAATCATCATCATAACCATCATCATGTCACCCGAAAGACGTCCACTGCTGGGCATACTCGTATAGGCCTCTCCCAAGGCTCTCCACTCAGACCGGAGTACAATAAAGAGTCATTGTACTGTATCGGAATGCAGCTTTGAAAATACTCATAATAACCGAATTTTCTCATTTTTCGTAATTTTGGCGATTTTCAAGTTAATAAAAACGAATTACCTAAGTACCTAAGTACATAAAATTGAATCAGTTTGAACGTGGAAAATTGTAACGTCATAGCCTTGTCATAGCAGTCAGTCTATGACGTATTCAATACAAACTCCATAACAAACGATCGTTTTGACATTTCTGAAAAACTTTAGCGGTACCGTATTTCGCGGCGCTGCGCGCGAAAACGCGTTGTTGTCACATAACGCCTACGAACAAATCGCGGTTGCACGCGATCTATCTCAGAGAGGTCGCGCGGGGTTGACTCTTAAATACTTGTGATGTTTACATATCATTTAATAATATTATAAATCTGTTTAAAAAAATATACCTTGTTGAGTTTCTTGCTGGATACTTCTCAACAGAGGTTTTTCCAAACTGGTGGTACATTTTTTTGACATTCATAAGTGCTTGTTATAGCCTAAATTGAATAAAGATATTTTAACTTTGACTTTGACTTCAATGATGATGATGTATTTGTATCAGAAAAGAAAAAGAGGCTTAATAATAATAATAACAATAATACATTTATTGTTTATTCAAAATCGACTTTTAAAGGATTAAAATAAAGAATGGAAAGTTAAATGGTGTGTTTCAGAGATTGGTTGGATGGTAATGCACAGGTGAAATTGGTGCAAAAGTATTACAAATTGCAGGATATGTAAAACTATTATATATTAGTGTTGTATGTGTAAACAAAATAATAAGAGAAACAGAATGCTGGAAGCACATTAATATTTAGAGAAAATTTATGGGGAAAGCAAATTAGATAGGATAGGAAAAAAAATGGGTTTCACACAATGAGTTTCTTGACAGGTGGAATATTGGGACTTTTATGATTGGAGGCTTAAAATATATTTAATATTTTGTTTGGGTCACCAGCTCAAGAAGTTAAGAACCGCTGTCCTACGCCTATGTCGCCCACGCCTTCGGCTGCCTCTAACCTTGTTACTATGTGATCAAGAGGACTCAACCATTTTGCAGAATAAAAGATTTTAGTTCATTAAAAACGAACACTCACTCTTTTTCTGATTAACATTCTTTCTCCTTGCATGATATACAGCTTCACCTTGGTTCACTGAACTTGGAATGTCATGGTAGACGACAGGCATTTCCATTGATTCATCTGTGTCAAGTTTGCTAGGATTATCTTCATCTCTCACAGGCTCCTCAAAGTCATCATACCTTTTGATGGCTTTTGTATCAGCTCTATCAATTTCTGGAATGTAGCTAGCATTTCTGACATTAACTTCCACTTTATCAAACATCTGTCTGTTATCCCTCATTTTTGAACTCAATGTTGCCCTACCAACAGATTCTTCTTCTAAATCTTTACATAGCTCCAGATCTTTGAATTTTTTGTCTAATACTTTCATTAAATCTTCTCCTGTGATTAACTTTTTAAAGTTACGGTTATGCCTGTCCAAGTTATCGGAAGTAAGAGCTTCCAGCTTTTTAGCAGCTTGGTACACTGTAGTTTGTTTTTGAAGTGCCACTTCTGAGGCGTTATCGTCTATAGCTGCAGTAATTATTTTGATCACTTCATCGAGTGTGTTTTTTGATAGTCTCTTTGAAATAAGGCCCCCACTTAGTTCTTGGTGGAAAGCTGCTTCATCATAAATAGCGAAACTAGACCTTTTTAGATAGTCTGAGAGCTTCCGGAACTTTCCATCAGCTTTTCTTATCAAAATTTCACCATACTTGTGTATGTTGGAATCAAAGATTGAAGACCTGAAGAATATTAGTAAAGTTAATAATCAACATAATAATTAACATATTCAAAGTCCATTAATTAAGTGTCTTTGCTAAACAGATAATTTACATTGGTTTAAAACAGGGAGGTTGATTTCAGGGCCATTCCACTATTTTACCGACACTTTAGACGTCTCCTGCATTACCAAAATTGTTTGAAAAATGTTGCGGACAGATTAATGTGGGTAAAAAAGTTGATTGGCCTTTCAGCATCCAAACAAACAAAAAGAACATGTTATTTGGAAACAGTGGTGAAGCTACCGGAGGGCTAGACTACAAACTATAAATGACAAATCTGGAGTATGTCGAATTTGGAACATGACAAATACGGAACAAATGATTTTAAATAGTTTATTACAAATTGGGTCGGTAGTTAAATATCAATACGAGCACCAAACCAACTATTTTCTTCAAATTGAGAAAATCATTACAATTGGTAGTTTTAAAAAAGTGAGCCCAGATTTCGTCATTTGGCAAGTCTTTTGGAAGGACATCAAAAACAGTTCCCAGGCATGTGCATTCTGAATAAAGGCCGGCAATGTTAACCGCAGCTTCAATTTTTAATATGGAAGGCAATCTGCTCTCATAGTCGAAATCCGCGACATTGAAGTGTAATTCTTGGACACGGGACAAGACACGTAATTCCGGGACAATCCCAGATGTCCGGGCCATCTGGCAACCCTAGTTGGGACCCTAGTTTATTTTTTGCTGTTGGTTAGGTTAGGAAATATAATTAATACCTACACAGAAATCAAATCTATCCCATATCAGGGTGTCTGATGTTATCAATCTAAAAGTTTACTAACTCAAGTGATTTGCATTATTAGATAAATTCAATGTAATTATTTACTATGAAATTGCTATGAAAATGTACTATTCCAATGTTTATTTATCAGAGTGATAAGAAACAGTTGTGTGCGTGATTAGGTTTTTACCTTCGATCTATGTGGGTTGGCAAAAATCGACATTCCGTCGCCTCAAGAAGGACTTTCTTCATAACCAATGTTGCCGCCGGTTGCCAAGTATCGCATCGGCTCGTGATCACAGACTCTGAGTCGATATCAGGAACCACATCTAACGGTAAAACACCATACACACCAATCTGTTCCAAAGAAAACCCGGTAGGCGACCGGTCACGTACTTTTACCCAAATTAAATGAGGGTTGAGATAATGGAGAATCTCCACATGGTACCAATCAGGTTCCATGGTCGGTACAGCGCAGTTTTGGAACACTTAGTACTAAGTATGCCTAATACATTTAGCTGAAGAAGCAGGAACTTGAGAGGTGACAAAAAAACTTGAAAATTCTTTCTACGAAACCCCGCGAGAGCCGGTGAAATGAAAAAAAACACAGGAAAAAAAACAAACCACAGATAACGATATCACACGACCGGCATTCACGGCAATGCCACATGAAAAAAAATAGAATAGAGTTGTCTCTCTTTGAAATTATAATTACCGGTTTTTTGGAAAACCGACCTTTTGTTGATTATTTAATATGTCTTATGTGATTAATAGATGAACACTGAGTATTTTAAACGTAGTAAGAGTAAACTACAATAATATAATATATTTATGATTTAAAACAATGAATCAACCAAAGTAGTCATTACTTGTGATGAAACAATTTTAACACGCGAGAAGAAACACCCATTTTGATTATCATGAACGCAGTTATTTATATGTCAACGTCAAAATAATGACAAGTCGGCAGTGAATTCGTGGCCGGAGAAAATAATTGCTGAAAAAAATATTATAAAGTCGTAAATTTAATTATAACTTGCTTGCATATTTACCACCATTTCGCTTCAGACAACACCTGTGACTTAGGTCAGTAGTATTTTGTTAAATACCTGCCGCATTCGTCTTCGAAATGCTTTATTTTGTATGTTTGTATTTATGTTTTCATGAAAACTTATGAATCATTTCGAGAAATGCCGATGTGTTGTCTTGTCTAAGTTTCGTCTTTTGACGACTCCTAAAGGTCTGTACTGTGAAGTTAACAAATTATTTAATGTAACTACGCATGTACACACATGTACGCACGTACACACTATTATAACTATAACTTGCTTGCATATTTACCACCATTTCGCTTCAGACAACACCTGTGACTTAGGTCAGTAGTATTTTGTTAAATACCTGCCGCATTCGTCTTTGAAATGCTTTATTTTGTATGTTTGTATTTATGTTTTCATGAAAACTTATGAATCAGTTTGAGAAATGCCGATGTGTTGTCTTGTCTGTTTCGTCTTTTGACGACTCCTAAAGGTCTGTACTGTGAAGTTAACAAATTATTTAATGTAACTACGCATGTACACAGTGTTTCTTTTTTTCTCGTAAGCAATGTATATCTATTTAAACAAAAAAAATTAGCCGCCTAAAAATTTTTCATGTCATACTGGGCCCTTATCTTACATCATATGACCATGATGAACAATCAAATGTAAAACATTGTGAAAGTTATTTTTTCATCAATTAATAAATTGTTGCTATAGTAGTGTCTTTATTTTGAAAAAGTAGGTGTGAATTTCTAGTGTTTTCTATTTCATATTTTGGTCTTTATCACATTCTTACTATCCCATAACATCTGTCTAATTAATAACAGTGTGAAGGCACTAAATATTTTTTTTACACTTACTAACAAAATTAGACAAAACTCAAAACTTACAGATAATTAATAAAAATATCAATGATATTCAAATAATTTAATTTACTAATAACAGAACTGCCCAATAATTGTGCAGATGTTTTATTAAAGTACTTAATAGTAAAAATGTGACATGTAAAAAAAGTCCTTTGTTTCCTTTGCAGAATAAACAGATGCATGGGTGAAGACCAAAAAGTTGAACACCATTAAAGCTATGTTAGCACATAGTTTTAATTTCCATTAACTTTTTCAATTGTGACACGAGAATTAATCATACATTTGTATGGATAATTTTCAAGTTAATGTACACAACACAATGCCATTTATTTATTTATTTATTAACATTATATTTGTACCCTAACAGCTAAAGCCAAACCGGCACAAACTTTCAATACTTAACTTAAGATAATATCTAGGTGAGTTATGCTATAGAGCTTGCAGGCATCTGATCATTAAATAAAGAATATTTTTTTTTTTATTCAATTTGTGATTGTATATTAATCCAAAATAACAAAGCTGGCTGATAATACAGTTAAAAAAAAATAGGACTCAGGAGGTACATGTAACGACAATATAGGAGCCTTATCATTATCAGACTTACAAGTCAACACACGTAAAAAGAGCTCTGGATGGCTAGTGGAGGGGATACGTTTGCGCATCTGTCAACTAACAAGCCAATGGCGTGTCGGCGGCGCCCCCTCCCGCGTCCCCCACTTCTCCGCCCCCAATTTGGTCTGTAGTTCGCTCACTACGCAGGTATATCGCCAGGAGCTCTTTTTACGTGCGTTGATTTGTACCACGGCGATTTGCGAACGAGTTGACAGCGAGGCGAGTACGCAGCAAGTTCGCCGCGAACGCGCAATGAATTCGCTGCGTGCTCGCGGTAAAATCCGTGACTGTGTGGCACAGCACTATGCGTCCGCACAAGACTACCAAGCTACGCCCCGCACTTTGGCCTGCGGGGGGAATGAAGGAAGGGCGGAGAGGTGCCGGCGCTCACGCCGCGCGCCGCCCACGCCGCGCGCCGCCAGTTGCCAAGACCTCGTCCGCGCAGAACGCACGCTGCTCTCACTGCCTGCTCGCAACTATCAACTCTCGTACTCGCTCGCTATCATTTGACGCCATACATCCGTTTCTCTATCTTTCAACTAATTACTATCCGCTGTACACTTCCTCATCGAAATTAAATCTCTGTAACTCACGCAACTAACAGTTTTCATTCAGACTCCATCCCATCCCAGCCTATATACGTCCCACTGCTGGGCACAGGCCTCCTCTCAGAACAAGAGGGCTTGGGCCATACTTCCCACGCGGGCCCAGTGCGGATTGGGAACTTCACACGCACCATTGAATTGCTTCGCATGATAGTGCAAGTTTCCTCACGATGTTTTCCTTCACCGCAAAGCTCGTGGTAATTTCAAATGTAATCCCGCACATGAATTTCGAAAAACTCAGAGGTGCGAGCCGGGGTTTGAACCCACGACCCTCTGCTTGAGAGGCGATAGGTTAAACCACTAGGCCACCACGGCATTCCGACTCGCTGACTACTACCCCTACCTACCTACCCCTATAACTGTACGGCATGGCGTCCCAGCCCTTCTTCTTGGTTGTCCCACTCTTGGCAGAGTGGTCTTGGTCGTCACATCAGGGGTGGCGGCAAGCTTTACAATCCGTCGGCATTCCTCCCGTACCTATAGCCCGCCCTTCTCGAACACTCGTGGAGTGGACCGCTGAGTGCAGCTTTATCTTGGTCCGTCCAACGCGTGGGTGATCTGCCGCGTGCTCTCGTGCCTTCAACCTTCTCTTGAACCGCAAGCCGTTCCACAGATGTGGCCTCCCGACGTGTGATAAGACCAAAGAAAGTGAGAATAGGACATTGGACGATGGAAGAAAGACGCTGTTTGATGCCGAGTTCACCAGCACCACATTTCTAAAGTGTCTATCTTCTTCTCGCTTTCCCGTAACGTCCACGTCTCAGCACTAGAGAAATAAGTGACTGTACTAAAATTCGAATGTTAACATCAGGATGGGTGTGGCAATTAGTCGGTATGCAGAGCTATCGACCAACGAGCTTCTGGAGCGGTTCGTGTCCCCGGACATCATCTGCCCCAACGACCCCTTCTGGAACCAGATGCTGTCATTCAATATCACACCTCCGAGCAGCGCGTGAGTTGGTTAACTATATCCTTATTTTTTTTTTTTATTTGACTGGATGGCAAACGAGCAAGTGGGTCTCCTGATGGTAAAAGATCACCACTGCCCATAAACATCTGCAACACCAGGGGTATTGCAGATGCGTTGCCAACCTAGAGGCCTAAGATGGGATACCTCAAATGCCAGTTATTTCACCGGCTGTCTTACTCTCCACGCCGAAACACAACAGTGCAAGCACTGCTGCTACACGGCAGGATTAGCGAGCAAGATGGTGGTAGCAATCCGGGCGGACCTCGCACAAGGTCCTACCACCTGCAAAGACGATTGCCACTGAGCAGACCGGGCGGAATCGGCTGCGGTCGCTTTTCACCGGGTCCTCGTCGAGCACTCTGTGGCAGCCGACCGCCGTCCGCCAACAGGAAGGCGTGGGTCGGCTGCCGCGGCCTGGCGTCTCTCCGGACCTACTGGTTGCCTGCGACCAGCCGAGTGGAATGGATCCGACGGCACGCGATGGAGACCGGACCATAGTAAAATAGGAGAAGCAAGTTCACTACAAACAAAAGTACATCGCGTCGCGCGGTATATTATATTCAATATTCGGTATCCGGCCAAACCACTAGCCGTTTCATCTCTAGTACCTTTATATACAATACAATACAATACAAAGACTCTTTATTGTACACTAGACATTGTAAGCGATACAGAAAACTAAATTACAAGGTATATATTTAAAAGGTAAGGCAAGGTATTCATTTACATAGGTTAGAATTACATATGGATGTCGTAAGAGGCGACAAAGGATATAAGGTTAAGGTATACCGTAGGCGACAGGCTAGCAACCTGTCACTATTGTACCGTTTTTGTCAAACTTTTAAAATGTGGCTAAGCACTACAGGTGTATATATATTTGTGGTACAAAATCCTAAAAAATATAGGGTTGAACAATGCTCTTTTGCCAATGAAAATAGCTCATTAGTCATTAGTGTGTACATTTCCAGCGAGGAGCAGCTAATATTCGACTCGAGCACCGAGAGCCTGCTGCAGCAGTTCTTAGCCAATAACGGGGACACGGGCAACCTGGGCTCCCTGCTCCAGGTCTTCATCACGAGGGCCACGGAGCTGCTGGCTTCACCTACCAGCGACAAGTGAGTTACACTACTTCTCATTTGAAAGAAAGAAAGAAAACATTGATTCGTGACAAACATAAGAACAATGGATAAAAAAAATATATATATAAAATATAGTTTTACTAGCTTTTGCCCGTTCACGCGCGTGGACTTCAGTTATCGCGCGCTGTTCCCTCGGGAACTGTGCTTTTTTTTCGGGATTAAAATTAGCCTATGTCACTCTCTGGCCCATGAAACAACTCTATGACAAAAATCACGTCGATCCGTCGCTCCGTTTCGACGTGAAAGACGGACAAACATAACGTCAGCAACATTGATAAAAAATGATGGCTAAATAAATTGACAGGCTTGAATAAAAATTAAATGTAAAAACCCACACAGCTTAACGATAATAATTATACCATTGTAATGTTTATGTACGCAGAGGGGGGGGGGGGTTGAAATATTGCCTAACTAACATGATTATTAGATATCGAAAATACAAACTGAGACATGCGTGCACAGAAAAACCAGAAAAAGAGACCAGCCCTGGGAATCGAACGGAGTGTTTTTGTTACAAAAAAAAATACAACCAAATTGATAACCTCCTCCTTTTTTGAAGTCGGTTAAAAAGACTCCAAAAAACCAATCATAATTTGATTGCTTAGTAGCGACATCTCTTGTCTGGGTGAGCGGTTAGTTCCAAAAGAATGTGACGTCTCTCGATGAGAGCGAAACATAGATGTCTCTAGTGCTGCTGCTTAAGTAGCGTAGTGGAAAAAACTAAAAAGCAACCTGAGATATGTTTGCATAGGAGAAATTCGTGTCTAGACTCCTGTCCAGCGGTGGTGTAGGGGTTATAGCACGCAGCACGGATTGCTAAAGACCTGGGTTCGATTCCCAGCGCTGGTCTCTTTTTCTTGTTTTTCTGTGCATCCATGTCTCAGTTTGTATTTTCGAAATCAAAAATGTCTAAAATTACAACTTTGCTGAGTGTCAACTTTCATGTTCTAAATCATTTTTGTTTCCTACAGGGATTACTTATTTCAAGACTATAAATTTAAAGTGAATTCCATTCCAGCGTGATGCTGGCGTGGCAAACGTTCAACGCTCTCTTCGTGATCCGGGCAGTACTCAAGTACCTGGTCGAGATGGTGCCGGAGTGCGAAGTGTGCAGGCACCTGGACATACAGGTGGCGCGCGCGCCGCCCGCCGCAGACGATGTAAGTTGACTAACACTAGACCACGACCAGAGCAAGGCTAGCCAATAGATTTTTAGGTGGGCAAATTTTTAAGTCTGAGACGGGCCAGGCCATTGCTTTTTTTTTCGACTGGATGGCAAACAAGCAAGTGGGTCACCACCGCCCATAAACATCTGCAACACCAGGGGTATTTCAGATGCGTTGCCAACCTAGAGGCCTAAGATGGGATACCTCAGGTGCCAGTAATTTCACCGTCTGTCTTACTCAAACAACAAGCACTGCTGCTTCACGGCAGGTTTAGCGAGCAAGATGGTGGTAGCAATCCGGGCTAGAGGTTTATCCTACTAATCCTTCTAATATTATAAATGTGAATGTTTGTGAGTGAGTATGTTTGTTACTTCTTCACGCTGAAACGGCACTTCACTTGGATTTGGATGAAATTTGGCAAAAAGTTAGTTTATAACTTGGATTAAAACATAGGATACCTTTTATTCCGATATTCCCACGGGATAGGGATAAAATCTCTAAATAACCACCGCCGGGCTTAGTCATAAAATTTGGTTTGTAGGTAGCTGAACGTCTGGAATAACATAGGCTTTTTTTATCCCGATGTTCCCACAAGATAGGGATAAAATCTCGAACTAATAACCGCTGGGCTTAGAGTCATGAACTTTGGCATAAGTGTTTTAATTTAACGTCAGCGAAAACCACGATGTAATTTTAGGGAATTCCCATGAGAATTCAATAAAATCCCGGAATTTCAATTGAACTGCTGTATCTAATGTGTTACGCGTGCAAAGCCGCAGGCACACACACACACACACACACACACACACACACACACACACACACACACACACACACACACACATACACACACACACAATCATATTTGCTTCACTCATAGATATTAGTGATTGAGACTCGTATGTTTATCTATTTGTTGTGAATCCATACCTACTGTATTTATATTGTCATAAACGAATGTTCTAGTTACTATTATTACGTATCTACTGTGGTAACCTATTATTCGCCATGTAACATTTTAGTTAAGTGTACAATTGTTGTTAATTAAGGCTGGTTGGTTTCCTAAATAAATAAATAAACACTAAGAAGAAAGGCTGGCATCAACTTGTTGGCGGGCAAATGGGTCGGTCAACTTTTTTTTTGTACCTCGTTGCCATAGTTACGTCCCCTGGCCTGGACAATTCTTTAGAACCATGAGTGTTTAAATGTTTTATGTGGTTACCAACTAGCGGCTAAAAAAAAAGAGTAGTTAGTAACATATGTGTTTCACGTGTGCGTTTTTTTTTTCAGACATCCGTTGACGAGTCGCAGGCTACGCAGAGCAAACAGACAGACACACAGAGAGTCTTCAGCGCCGAGAGCCGCGTGGAGATGTTGATAGACGCGCTCATTGGACTAATCATAGATGTACCTGTCACGTGAGTCACGTCGTTATTGGTTCAAAGTCAAAGTCAAAATATCTTCACTACCGTTCCCTCACTACTCTACCCTACACTACCCCTCCCTACCCTACTGAATATCTAATTAGTCCGTCTGTTAGAGTATTAGAAAATATTGGACGCTTACATTTTTCATTGTCAATTAAACATAACCTAACAAAACAAAAAGTTGAAAACTCCCGACTTTGTCACTTTAAAGTTCGTTATCTCAAAAACGGCTGAACCGATTTTGATGAAACATGTCTACGGACCATCACTAGAAACCCTGCTTTCAATTAAAAAGAAACCGCATTCAAATCGGTTCATACGTTTATGAGCTATGGTGCCACAGACAGACACACACACACAGACACAAATAGCGGTCAAACTTATAACATCCCTCTTTTTGCCCATTTTTGATGACATAGGGGACGGGGAGGGCCTGGATGGTGATACTACGTCTACAACATTATTAAACCGCTGGGTTTAATCATGAAATTTGGTATGGTTGGGTCAATCTACTTTTTAACCCCCGACGCAAAAAGAGGGGTGTTATATGTGTGTCTGTCTGTCGGTCTGTGGCATCGTTGCTCTTAAACGGGTGAACCGATTTGAATGCGGTTTTTTTATTTAAAAGCAGGTTTTCTAGCGATGGTTCTTAGACATGTTTGATCAAAATCAGTTCAGCCGTTTATGAGATAATGAACTTTGAAGTGAAAAAGTCTGGGGTTTTCCAAGTTTTTGTTTGTTAGGTTATTAGTGTAACTGGCTGCCATGATAACGTCTCCTGGGTCACTTATTAAAAGTTTGATTTTATGGGGTACAAATCCACAAAAAGTCAGGAGTTGTGACATTTTTAAGGCAATTCCTTCATGGCTGTCTCCTAAGAATGCTAGTAATATTGCAATTATCACTGATGGATGTCTCCTGAGTAACGAGACAGGATAACAACACTAAGAAGGTGATTGACTCGTTTAACTTATACAACGTCAATGAAAGCTACGATGTAATTTTCGGAAATCCCCACGGGATTTTTTGTGAAATCCCGGAATTTCAATTCAACCGCTGTATCTAATGTTTACGTGTGCGCAGCCGCGGGTGAACACTAGATGTTCATAGTTCATTGTCTTCTTGTTGCAGCGACAACACATACTATTTGCACTTGGAGTGTATAAACACGCTGCTCGTGCTTATGTCTGTGTATATGTTCGCTGGTGTGCACGGGCAGACCAGGATGATGGAGACTAGCATTATATATAGGTGAGTTTCGTTTTACATACAATTTTGTATTTTTTAGAATTCAGTCTCTTTCGGCTATTCATGTAAAGGCTGACCAGAATTATAAGTTTAGTGTTAGTAGAGTTATTATTGATTTGGGAGAATCAATGAGAGGTAAGTCCAAACACTGAACACTGCCAATTATTATTTATTCCCATATAGGACGAGTACACAGTCCTATGGGCGAGAGAATACTGGCGAGCCCGCCGGTATAGCTAACCTATAAAGATATCGCTATATGGGTACTTGGGTAGCTATACAACTGTGTCGCTAAATAATAAACATCGCCATATTGCGGAAAACCAATAGAACTAATTTCTTGCACTGGTAACAATAAATTCAAATGTCATCTGTCTATTGCTGTCAAAGTTTAACGTTGTTTGCGCGTCGTATTTTAAAGTGTTATATTGTGTTTTTGTGCGTTAAAATGCCGAAGATTATTATAGCCTTGGAAGGAAAATATTTCACAATGTATAAAAGTATTTGTCATAGAAAAAGTCTGAATGATTAGAAAATATTCCTTTAAATAACATCACCGACGCCGTTCGTTGTCAATATGACTGTTAGGTACCGTATAGTAAATGTAAATAATGTTGCAATGTAAAACGGTTTTTTATATTCCTGTTCAGCCTTTAAGTACTTTTAAATGTACACAAATATTCGACCTATAAAATCAATTGAAATCGTCAAAAATATTAATTTTTAAATGAATCCCTTATCCATCCATCCCAGCCTATATACGTCCCACTGCTGGGCACAGGCCTCCTCTCAAAACAAGAGGGCTTGGGCTATAGTTCCCACGCGGGCCCAGTGCGGATTAGGAACTTCACACGCACCATTGAATTGCTTCGCAGGTTTGTGCAGGTTTTCTTCACCGCAAAGCTCGTGGTACCTATCAAATTTACGAGAATGAATTTCGAAAAACTCAGAGTTGCGAGCTGGGGTTTGAACCCACGACCCTCTGCTTGAGAGGCGATAGGTCAAACCACTGGGCCACCACGGAATCCCTCATAGGTTAACATCAAAAAACTGTGATCCATTTTGTGGTAGCGTATCTAAATCCGCGGGGCCTGGAAAAGCGTTAATAATTTCTTATATCTTTACGAGCTATATTGTAAGACGTTGGACGGTTGTGTGTGTCCCCAGGGCGCTATTCCAGGGGCGCTACGGCATGCACGCCCCGCTGCTAGTTAAAACGCTAGTGAACCACATATCGAGCATGCTCGCCGCGCCGCCGGACATGTTCGGGACGGGCGGCGCCGGCGGCAGTATACTAGTCAACCTCGCCTGTGAGTATTTCATCAAATACTAAAACTACTTAACATGCTAATTCATTGAATCTGGACACTAATAATCCGTACTAGTATCTGTGTCCACTGTTTTAGACACTAATAATCCGTACTAGTATCTGTGTCCACTGTTTCAGACACTAATAATCCGTACCAGTATCTGTGTCCGCTGTTTTAGACACTAATAATCCGTATAGTATCTGTGTCAGACACTAATAATCCGTATAGTATCTGTGTCTGTAGACACTAATAATCCGTACTAGTATCTTCAGACACTAATAATCCGTAGTATGTTCAGACACTAATAATCCGTACTAGTATCTGTGTCCGCTGTTTTAGACACTAATAATCCGTACTAGTATCTGTGTCCGCTGTTTTAGACACTAATAATCCGTACTAGTATCTGTGTCCACTATTTTAGACACTAATAATCCGTATTAGTATCTGTGTCCACTGTTTCAGACACTAATAATCCGTACTAGTATCTGTGTCCGCTGTTTTAGACACTAATAATCCGTACTAGTATCTGTGTCCGCTGTTTTAGACACTAATAATCCGTACCAGTTTTGGAGTCCGCGGACTTAGCCGCTAATAGCTCATAAATAAAGAAAGAAATAAAAACATAGACTACATGAAGGATAATGTGTATCCTTGCGTGTCATGTCTCATGCGCACCAAAACTTTTTTAATGTCCATTAAAAAAGCGTTCAAATAGAACAAATGCATTCCTAAGTATGTGTTCACACGTCAGCACTTTTAAAAAGCGACGCATTTTATCGAACAGTGTTGTATTTTCTGCTCTGGACGTTGGGCGTTAAATTGAAAATTGAATTGAAATTGAGCCAACGCCGAGTTTTGACGCAACGCTTTTTAGCTCTCGTGCGAACGAGGCCTAACAATATCCCAACGATGATTTATTTCCCCAGCCGGCTTCTGGAACCTTCTGACTCTCAACCCGGCATCCCGACCGCACATCTACAGCCAGCCCAGCGCGGACCGGCACGAGCTGAGCGAGCGTCTGCGGCGCTGGCACCCGCTGGCCAACCAGGCGTGTCTGCTGCTGCTCGCGCTGGCCAACCACTGTGCGACCAGCCGCTACCGCCGCGCGCTGCTGCACGCCACTGACGCTGCCAGTGAGTACACACTGTTACAGCCACTCAGTACACACTCTTACAGCCACTCAGTACACACTGTTACAGCCACTCAGTAGACACTGTTACAGCCACTCAGTACACACTGTTACAGCCACTCAGTAGACACTCTTACAGCCACTCAGTACACACTGTTACAGCCACTCAGTAGACACTGTTACAGCCACTCAGTAGACACTGTTACAGCCACTCAGTAGACACTGTTACAGCTACTCAGTAGACACTGTTACTCAGTCGACACTGTTACAGCTACTCAGTCACTGTTACAGACAGTCACTGTTACAGTCACTGTTCAGTCGACACTGTTACAGCCACTACAGTACACACTCAGTAGACACTGTTACAGCCACTCAGTAGACACTGTTACAGCCACTCAGTAGACACTGTTACAGCTACTCAGCAGACACTGTTACAGTCACTCAGTACACACTGTTACAGCCACTCAGTACACACTGATGTTACCAGGAAATAGACACTAATGTTACAGCCAGTTAGTAGGCACTGATGTTTCCAGTAAGTAGCCACTGATGTTACCAGTAAGTAGCCACTGTTAAAACCAGTTAGTATACACTGAAGTTACCAGGACCACTAATGTTACCAGTGAGTAGAGACCGTTACAGCCATTTAGTAGACATTGACGTTACGGGTAACCACTTATCAATATGTCGCCACCGCTCCTGCCATTGAGTAGACTCTTGCTGCCAGGGATTAGTCTCTCGATGAGCTTACAAAGGGGGGGGAGAGCGTTCTTATCTACCCACAGAGTCTTGCTTCAGCCACGTGCTGGAAAGCCGGTAGAGGAGCATGTATCCTCCCGTCGGACTATGCGGGGTGCTTGGGTCGGTCTTTTTTGTGGATCGCCATTGGTTTCTTTCTTTATCGACCCTAGGTCTTTTACGGCTAACTTGTCCTGTTAGTATAGGTCAAATCTTGAAATTCGAATTTGACCCACTTCCAGTGGTCGGATCGACTTGAAGTTAAGTATGCATATGTAGCATGGAGACAACACAAGTACAGTCAACAAAAAGTATAATAAGCAAATTTTGAATATTTATAAGATACAGTAAGCAATTATTACCAGGGGTCGGACAAATGTGCGGATGACGTAAAAATGACGTAATCTTTTTTTTTTTATACGACTGGAAGGCAAACGAGCAAGTGGGTCTCCTGATGGTAAGAGGTCACCACCGCCCATAAACATCTGCAACACCAGGGGTATTGCAAACGCGTTGCCAACCTAGAGGCATAAGATGGGATACCTCACGTGCCAGTAATTTCACTGGCTGTCTTACTCTCCACGCCGAAACACAACAATGCAAGCACTGCTGCTTCACGGCAGGATTAGCACACAAGATGATGTTTTTATTTGAACTTCCGTGTGACATGTAGTAACAAAGTAGCATTAATGAAGTAACAAAATAATCTTAAATAAATCAATGGAATTCAGTGAATAAAATAAATTTCATATCGTTTAATAAAGAGGTTGATAAAAAATAAGTAATAATTGTTTATGATAATCAAAAATACTATTTGAAATCATCCTATAAGTGGTTTGACGTCATCGGCACTTTTTGTCCGACCCCTGATTATTACAAAAATAATTTAGTCAAATAACTCGCCCCTTGCCATTCCCGGCGCAGAAGTGCCCATAACGCTCGCGGCATTTCCACGTTGAATAGCTATGGACAGCCTTTGCACCAGAAATTAAATAAATCTTGTACTAAATCCTTATATCCTTCTTGTTCACTTACCCATTAGTCACAGACGGTTCTGACAGAAAAACAGCGCTGCAGGCACGCCTCAGCATAATGCTGAGTCAGCGGCCGTTTCACTTTTGCGAGGACACACAAATCATATATTTTAATTTTTGTATTTCTAGTGGGTTGTTTTTAGTTTTTGTATTTGTGTGTCTTTGTGAATGTGAATAAATGTCTTCTATTCTATTCTATTATATTTGACTACTTTGTATCTAGATCGATCGAAGATTCGGGCGCTTTGTGAGAGCATCGGTTTACAATTCTGTTCTGGCCTTCTGTTATAATAAAGACTGTTCGGTGACTACTGCCAAACAACTTGTTACACAGTGGTTACTAACTCTGGACTACGATGCTGTTGAGGGCATAATTGTAACTTAAATTAATTCACAGAATACTCAATCAGTAGCTTGTGATTTTCGGCCTCATGTTGTCTTACGTTGTGTTGTATAATGTAACTAAATTTGGGATTAGTTGGTTAAATCTTTTCTTTTTAATTAAGCTCGACCGCCCAAGAGACAGGCTCTGCCTAGTTTGGGGGTCTCTGTTGATTCTTGTAACTGTTGAGCAGGCACTGTATTTGGGTGATTTTATAGGGCTAGCTTAAGGCGTGCTGGGGATTTAATAAATAAAAATTATATTCTCACTCGGAAACGTGTATTGCGCTTGCACAGGTGCATAGAGAAGGGAAGGAAAAAAACTTAATTCTAACAAAGAATCGACAGTCGAGATAGTGCTGTACCTTAGTGTTGGGGTTGCCAACAGTAACATCACGGTGTGCACGATTGCTGTATTGTAATTTTATTGTTACTTAATTACTTAGAGTGTGCACTAAAGATTATTATTATTATTTATTAGATACTTCGACGGCGACGCCTCAGAAGGAGGAAGCGGGGTCTGAGATGGCGCCGCCTCGTATTGACATGGCCGCGGTGAGTAACCTATAGTTAGGCACTTGTCCCACCGCCGACGATGAGCGAGAAGCGAGTAGAGCGAGTAACTAGAAACGAGTGGGCGAGCAGCGAGAAGCGAGTGTAGTTTTGTCACTGGCTGTAAGCGAGTGTTCGAGTGCGACGGGCGATTACTCGCTCCACTCGACTCGCTCGTGCGGGGCGGCCGCCAAGCTGACATCGCTGAGCGAGTATCTATAGCTCAGCGAGTTTTATAGCTCTTGTCGCTGCGACAAATAATGTAAGAGCGAGTTCTCACCGACAGTGTGAACAGCCAGCGATCAACTATTAATATATGTGTCTCTTTTACTCACACAGGATCTTATATCTTTTGTTCGCTTCTTGAGCGAGAAAATAGTCGATAGCCAATCGTTTCCTCGCCGGCGGTGAGACAACTGCCTTAATTATTTTTTTATTTAATTGAGACTTGGGCTTTAAATATACCTCGTTGAGTTTCTTGCCGGATTTTTTCTCAACAGAGGTTTTTCAGAACCGGTGTGGTAGATTTTTTTGATAAGCGCTTGTTATAGCTGAATAAAGACAGACTTGACTTCATTAAATTTAAAATTTTGTATTATCGTCTAGACTCTAGACATACAGTACAGTCAACATAAGTGATCACTTTTGTAGCTTGTTATTTTAACGTCATGTTTGAAAAGCCATACGAAATTGTGTACCGACTGAAAGCGACAAAGTAGAAAAGTGATCACTTATTTATGAAGTTAAGGGGCTGTTTCACCATCCATTGATTAGCGTTAACCGACGGTTAAATGTGATGCCGTCTCCGTCTATTCGAACAAAACAAATAGAGACGGCTTCACACCTAACCGCCAGTTAACACTAATCAATGGATGGTGAAACAGCACCTAAATGTACAATTGTCTTCTTTAATCGTGAAAATTTGTTAATTATAAAGACATTTGTTACAGTTACATAAAGCCCTTTGCGCCACAGCGGGCTGCGAGCATTCCACGTTATTACTATATCTCCTGCTTCACTCCTGCAAAGCGTACAAGCGATATGTCACCAATGACCCACACATCGAAAACTTGGTGAGCATCCTTCAATTTTATTATTATTATTTTTCGGACATTTAATTTATTAATTTTGTAATCAATTTTATTTTCATTTTAAACTGTTGACATTTAACTGTAATTTTTACTAACAATAGATTGATAAGTTATTTGTATACTTTTTACTAACATTAATGGATGTAATTATCTGAAAATAAATTATATTATTATTATTATTATAGCTAAAGAATTAGACACTTGTAGAACTGTATACTCGTTCTTCTACTACTACCTACTACTTCTACACCACCAATAATACTACTAAACAACTACTACCACACTACCTAATACTACTACTGCACTACCTACTATACCTAGTGCCATCCACGAAGACGCGTGATTTTGTCAAAATTAGACATTAAAGACATTGTAATAAGAACCACGGCACGGTCGTCGTGAATGACTCTACCTATACTTGTACTAGTACACCACTATTACTCTACTACCTAGTACTACTACTAAACCACTACTACTGCACTACCCACTACTACTACACCACTACTTTATTACTACTACGCCGTTACTACTACAGTAATCAGTCATTTATTTGCTCAAACATGGTACAAAGAAGATGGTTTACATGCAATTTATAGTGCGACATGTTTTGTCAGAAAGACATGCAATTTTTCATCACACTTGCTCGTAAACAGTGTCGTAACATGCAGGCTACCTTGGTTGCAACCCCCCAAATAAAACCCTCGACCTTAATGTGCTTGTCATGAAGCCCAAGGTCGGTAAATGAGTTTGTTACTGCATGGCAATTTTTGAAAAAATATTATTTTTTCTTTTACAAATATGCAATTTCACTCGCTAATGTGATGAACAACATTGTATGTCGCACGGGTGGTACTAAAATTACGAACATCGACTCATTAAAGCCGTCAGTCTTCGTCTTCGGGCTTCTAATAGACTCTCGTTCGTAATTCCTTGTTTACCGCCCTTAAGACACAATGTACTTTTAAAGTTGTGTGTACACCAGACCAAACTTTCGAAACCAATTTTAAACCGCAACTCCGATTAAACGCCTTAATAAAAATTTTGTATTTTCGCAGGTAGTTCCGATACTGCAGGTGTTATACAACGCCCCCGACAACAATTCGCACCACATATATATGTCGCTGATCGTGCTGCTCATACTGACTGAAGACGACGCGCTCATCAAGAATGTGCATTTGATTGTGAGTGTTATGGTTATTAAGTGGTAGTACAACCTTTAACAGTCGCATTAGGTGTTGATATAGGGGACCTAATTCGCGTAACATTCATTGTCATAATATTAATTCCCATAACAGATTTGGTATTACATAGTTTGTGCATGAAACTGACATAAAAATCAAAAAGCATGACACTTACTTGGGGCAATAATAATAATCTTTATGACGACTGTATGGCCAAGTGGTTAGAGAACCTGACTACGAAGCTTGAGGTTCCGGGTTCGATTCCCGGCCGGGGCAGTTATTTGTATGAATAATACGAATGTTTGTTCTCAGGTCTTGATTGCTTTTAATATATATTTAAGAATGTGTTTATCTATAAGTATGTGTATCCGTTGCCTAGTATCCGTAGTACAAGCTTTGCTTAGTTTGGGACTAGGTCAATTCAAATATGAATAAATAAATAATATTAATTAAGTTAACGCATGCTGCCTAAATGTTTACATGCTTAGACTGAAGCAGAATGTATTGGAAATCACTACCTCTCACCACCTACCCCTTACCACCTTACATTGTAAGACTACATTCTTGTAAACAAATAAATGATTTATGATTTATGCCAATTAATTGGTGTCAAGTGTCCCTTTATATTTATTTTATTTCAAGTAACTAATGATATGTAAAAATGTCATTTGATTATGAATTAAATCGATATAATTTTATTTTATTTTTCATTGTCCTAGTAGACAGGTTATTTTTAGTTAGTAATAATAATGAAATAAAAATAATCGAAATATCCATAACATTGTGCATTTGTGCCAATTTTAAAGTAATCTACCACTAAAAGTGGATCAAAATGGAATTGCAAGATTTGACCCGTACAATACATACATTATATACTTATTTTTGGTGATCATTTATTACTTTGCTGTTACTCGTAAATTGTTTTATATTCGCTGATCAAAAATACTAGTGTTTCTTTCACAGATATTAAAAAACATCCCCTGGTACACCGAGCGCACGATATCCGAGGTGTCCCTTGGCGGCCTCATGGTGCTGGTTTTAGTTCGCGCGTTGCAATACAACATGGCGCGCGTCCGGGACAAATACTTACACACCAACTGTCTCGCCGCCATTGCTAACATGAGCTGTAAGAAAAATAGTTGCTTGTGTCACAAGGGAGCAAAATGTTGTATTTACGGCGAGGGCGTACATTGAATCCAGAATGTAGCGAAGGATTCTGCAATAGAGTCGTGAGCGTAGCGAGGGATTCTAAAGTAGAATCCTGAGCGTAATGAGGGATTCAAGCTTTAACGCCCAAGATGAAAATAATTTTGCTCCCGAGTGGCTCATACAACTTTTCACACCGAGCATTAAGAAACTTGAGAAAAACCATTTTAAATATTATTAATGAACAACCAGCATAGAAAATGGCGTGGCTTTACAATTATCAACTTCAAAAATTTGAATTTGCAATAAAACACTTAGAAAAGCCTTGAACAGAAAAGTTGCACTTTGCTCCCTCTCGTCAGGGAGGAAAAGTTACTTTTCTGAAGGAGAGGTGTGAAAAAACTATTTACTCCCTAATTCCCTGAGCAACACAACCGTTCACCATGCTACCAGATGTCAGATGTCTGACTGGTTGAGCAAGCTAGGTTTGCCCTGAAGATGAGCTCTGGTTGAGTTCGAAACGTGTCAGTGTAGTGTGGTGGTGGTGATAGATGGGTTTGTGTGATTTGCGTGTGTTCTTACAGTGTGGAGGTGGAGGAATTGCATGATCACACATTTCTTACATAAACGTAGCTATAATAGGGTCACGGGTGATCAAAGTAATTATTTTACTTCACTATACTTGTATTTCTCTTTTTTATCCCCCGGCGCAAAAAGAGGGGTGTTATAAGTTTGACCGCTATGTGTGTCTGTGTGTCTGTCTGTGGCACTGAAACTCTTAAACGGGTGGACCGATTTGAATGCGGTTTTTTTATTTGAAAGCAGGTTTTCTAGCTATGGTTCGGCCGTTTTTGAGATATTGATCTTTGTAGTGACAATGTCGGGGATTTTCCAACTTTTTGTTTGGTTAGGTTATATGTTTATTAAGACAGACAGATTATTTTTGTTTGTTATTTGATTATGACGAAGTCTATAAGTAAAAGTATATAAGAATAACATATAGGGCGTATTAGTAATTTACCGGATGGCCAAGTGGTTAGAGAACCTGACTACGAAGCTTGAGGTCCCGGGTTCGATTCCCGGCCGGGGCAGATATTTGTATGAATAATACGAATGTTTGTTCTCGGGTCTTGGATGTTTAGGGGCTGTTTCACCATACTTTGATTAGTCTTAACTGGCGGTTAGGTGTGATGCCGTCTCTATTAGTTTTGTTCGAAAAGACGGAGACGGTATCACATTTAACCGTCGGTTAACACTAATCAATGGATGGTGAAACAGCCCCTTAATACATTTAAGTATGCATTTATCTGGATAAGTATGTTTATCCGTTGCCTAGTATCCATAGTTTTTTTTTATTATTCGACCTGATGGTAAGAGATCACCACCGCCCATAAACATCTGCAACACCAGGGGTATTGCAGATGCGTTGCCAACCCAGAGGCCTAAGATGGGATACCTCAAGTGCCAGTAATTTCACCGGCTGTCTTACTCTCTACGCCGAAACACAACAGTGCAGGCACTGCTGCTTCACGGCAGGTTTAGCGAGCAAGATGGTGGTAGCAATCCGGGCGGACCTTGCACAAGGTCCTACAGTACAAGTTACTAAAGTACAAGCTTTGCTTAGTTTGGGACTAGGTCATTAGTGTCAAGTGTCCCATGATATTTATTTATTTTCATTAATTTCAGGTGAATTTAGGAATCTACACCCATACGTAGCGCAGAGGCTGGTGTCGCTGTTCGAAACACTTTCCAAAAGAAGAGCGAGGCTATGCAACGAAATAGAAGGTAACTAAAAATATTAGGCAAAGCTCGGCGCAGGGGGCGGCACTAGCACAAACCGTAAACAAACCGCCGTGACAACGTCAGTTCTCTTTATAGTTTTTAATAAATAAATAAATAGTGCATTGTGTCTTAAGGGCGGTAAATAAGGAATTACGAACGAGAGTCTATTAGAAGCCCGATGTCGAAGACTGAGGGCTTTAATGAGTCGATGTTCGTAATTCTAGTACCGCCCGTGCGACATACAATGTTTTTCATCACATTTGCGAGTAAAATTGTATATGTGTAAAAGAAAAACCTAGATATTCAAAAAACTGTTGACGGTTTGTGCTAGTGCTGCATTCTGACGGCAAAACAACATTGCAGTAATATTCCCCATTGTCTTTTGTTACTATTTATGAAATAATAACAAACACACGCACACCACATTCATCGTAACTTCCGCTTTTATATTTTAGGTGGCGATATAAATAATTTAGAATTACCCCACCACGCCGAAGAAAAGACAGAAGAAATAGTAAGTTTTATTTCTCACATAAATCACGAGCCTGCTTGCTCTTAATAAATAATAATAATAAATTGAAAATAACAGTAAGTCCTTTATAAAGGACTCTGGGCGCTAGAAGGATAAATAACTCAAAAAAGCTTATGGCGTCTCTTACGATGTTCGCTACGCTCACTTCGTAACTCATGCCACTCACCTTTTTTGACCCCTATTATACAACTAGTGCATTAAATACTATTTACTGCTTTTGTAATTTCAGGTGGAACACATACAAGTCCTAGACGAGGTTCTGCGGATGCTGCTAGAGATAATCAACTCGTGCCTGACTCATCAGCTGGTTAACAATCTGAACATGGTCTACGCGTTGCTCCACAAACGGCAGCTGTTCAAAAATGATCAGTACGCCATCACGCAGAATATAGAGATGGTGAGTATTGCAAGGCTATACTTCGTTTTTTTAGCATTAGAAAGAAGATAAGCAGGAGTCGAAGGGGAAAAGTGCCGATGACGTCAAACCATTTATAGGATGATTTCAAATAGTATTTTTAATTTTCATAAACAATTATCACTTATCATTTATCAACCTCTTTATTAAACGATATGAAATTTATTTTATTCACTGAATTTACGATTATTTTGTTACTTCATTAATGCTACTTTGTTACTACATGTCACACGGAAGTTTAAATAAAAACATCATCTTGTGTGCAAGATTACGTCATTTTTACGTCATCCGTGTCTTTTTATTAGAAAACACTTTTGAAAAATAAGTCACAGCAAATATGTAGCAATTAGCACGGACATATATGATCATTTACATGCTTTTGGTATCATAAGTAATAGTTACTGTTTTTTTAACGTTTTTAGGGTTCCGGAGCCAAAATGGCAAAAACGGAACTAGTTATAACGGCGAAAAAATCACGTTTGTTGTATGGGAGCCCCCCTTAAATATTTATTTTATTCTGTTTTTAGTATTTGCTGTTATAGCGGCCACAGTAATACATAATCTGTGAAAATTTCAAGTCCATAGCTATCACGGCTCAAGAGATAGAGCCCTGACAGACGGACAGACAGACAGACAGCGGATTCTCAGTAATTGGGTTCCGTTGGCACCCTTTGGGTACGGAACCCTAAAAAGGAAAGAAAAATTACCTATCTACGCTCAGCTCTAGTGGAAAACTCCTCTCACTTGGCGGGTTATTTATTGGAGTGTGTTGACAGGTGATAGGTTACTTCTCGTCCCGACTGCAGCGGGTGCAGGGTGCAGCGGCCGCAGACCTCAGCGTCTCAGAGGTGCTGCAGTGCATCAAACGCGGCGCCGAGCAGTGGTCCAGCGACCGGCTCAAGGTGAGGATGAGAGAGAGAGAGACAGAAAGAAGACAGGTGTGAACAGTACGGTAGACGTCTTACAGGTGCTGCAGTGCATCAAACGCGGCGCCGAGCAGTGGTCCAGCGACCGGCTCAAGGTGAGGATGAGAGAGAGAGAGACAGAAAGAAGACAGGTGTGAACAGTACGGTAGACGTCTCACAGGTGCTGCAGTGCATCAAACGCGGCGCCGAGCAGTGGTCCAGCGACCGGCTCAAGGTGAGGATGAGAGAGAGAGAGACAGAAAGAAGACAGGTGTGAACAGTACGGTAGACGTCTCACAGGTGCTGCAGTGCATCAAACGCGGCGCCGAGCAGTGGTCCAGCGACCGGCTCAAGGTGAGGATGAGAGAGAGAGAGACAGAAAGAAGACAGGTGTGAACAGTACGGTAGACGTCTCACAGGTGCTGCAGTGCATCAAACGCGGCGCCCAGCAGTGGTCCAGCGACCGGCTCAAGGTGAGGGTGGGAGAGAGAGACAGGAAGAAGACAGGTGTGAACAGTACGGTAGACGTCTTACAGGTGCTGCAGTGCATCAAACGCGGCGCCGAGCAGTGGTCCAGCGACCGGCTCAAGGTGAGGATGGGAGAGAGAGAGACAGGAAGAAGACAGGTGTGAACAGTACGATAGACGTCTCACAGGTGCTGCAGTGCATCAAACGCGGCGCCCAGCAGTGGTCCAGCGACCGGCTCAAGGTGAGGATGGGAGAGAGAGAGACAGAAAGAAGACAGGTGTGAACAGTACGGTAGACGTCTCACAGGTGCTGCAGTGCATCAAACGCGGCGCCGAGCAGTGGTCCAGCGACCGGCTCAAGGTGAGGGTGGGAGAGAGAGACAGGAAGAAGACAGGTGTGAACAGTACGATAGACGTCTCACAGGTGCTGCAGTGCATCAAACGCGGCGCCCAGCAGTGGTCCAGCGACCGGCTCAAGGTGAGGGTGGGAGAGAGAGACAGGAAGAAGACAGGTGTGAACAGTACGGTAGACGTCTCACAGGTGCTGCAGTGCATCAAACGCGGCGCCGAGCAGTGGTCCAGCGACCGGCTCAAGGTGAGGATGGGAGAGAGAGAGACAGAAAGAAGACAGGTGTGAACAGTACGATAGACGTCTCACAGGTGCTGCAGTGCATCAAACGCGGCGCCCAGCAGTGGTCCAGCGACCGGCTCAAGGTGAGGATGGGAGAGAGAGACAGGAAGAAGACAGGTGTGAACAGTACGGTAGACGTCTCACAGGTGCTGCAGTGCATCAAACGCGGCGCCGAGCAGTGGTCCAGCGACCGCTCAAGGTGAGGATGGGAGAGAGAGAGACAGAAAGAGGACAGGTGTGAACAGTACGGTAGACGTCTTACAGGTGCTGCAGTGCATCAAACGCGGCGCCGAGCAGTGGTCCAGCGACCGGCTCAAGGTGAGGATGGGAGAGAGAGACAGGAAGAAGACAGGTGTGAACAGTACGGTAGACGTCTCACAGGTGCTGCAGTGCATCAAACGCGGCGCCGAGCAGTGGTCCAGCGACCGGCTCAAGGTGAGGATGGGAGAGAGAGACAGAAAGAAGACAGGTGTGAACAGTACGGTGGAACGTCTATGTATGGAGAGAAAAAAAGTTGTTCAATCAGTCTCGAATACCTCTAAAAACTTGCATATGGACTAGTTTCTTACACATTTTTATATTATTATGAACTAAAAGAATTTCTTTGCTCATCCGCGACCTTATGATAGCTAAGTTTATGCAAGATATGCATATTCATGCAGTTCCTCCACCTCCACACTGTAAGAACACACACAAATCACACAAACCCATCTATCACCAACACTTGCTACATAAGATCAGTTGCTTCTTCGACCAATTGCTAACTACCATTAGCCAAATATGTGGTCTACCACCCTAAAGTTGATATTCGTTTGCATGTCACAAAACAATAATGCCAATAGACGTGTCTATCAACTTGAAAGTTCGACTTTAGCGACATATTAATTTGATAGGAACATGTTGAAAAATTTGTTAGACCACTTATTTGGCTGATGGTACTTAGTACTAATTTGCTACTTAGACCAGCTGGTTTTTAGACGAAATGATAATAACCCGAATCATGAACCTACTAGCCTGGTACAGTCACCAGCATTAATATCTGACACGTACTTCCGGCCCTAGAAATAGAGTCGTATCAGATATTTATGCACGCTTGTTGTGTGGGATATTGGTGCTGGTGACTGTACCCGCGACTCCGTCTGCGTTAAATTCGTTTATCGCTAACCCGCGGGCATCACACAATTTTTCCGAGATAAAAGCTATCCTGTGTCATACCCCGGAACTCAAACTATCTGCATACCGAAATTCATCTGAATCGGTTCAGCGGTTTCAACATGAAAGCTAACAAACAAACTTTCCAATTTTCGCATTCATAATATTAGTGCCATTTTCCTTTACTGAAATAGTTTTGTTTTTTCAGAAATTCCCCGACCTCAAATTCCGGTACGTGGAAGAGGAGCGGCCCGAGGAGTTCTTCACGCCGTACGTGTGGGGGCTGGTGGGGGGCTGCGGCGCCGTCTACTTCAGCAGCGAGTGCGCCCGCGCAGCCACCGCGCTCTGCTGACCAGCCTTTATACCGGGAGAACAGCCTGTGTGCGAGGACACCCTGTATGTTGGCGCCTTGTGATCTGTACACCTTTTTTAACACCTGTATGTCGTAGAGACCCTGTATACAACAAACAATAAACAAAAACATTCACTACTCGATATAGAGCTATAATAGCCTTATACTGTGAAAACACTCTGTGCGTAGTAGGAAAAAAAGATTTTGTGTAAAACACTGGGTCTTAAATACTTTGTCTGGTTACATAGTATTTGAAAAGAACCTGTGTGTTCTTAGCAGAGCCCGGAATTTTAACGGCTTTTTTGATCTGTCCTAGTGACTTCTCACTTATCGATTACCTAAATGATATCGATAATGATATTATCGTAAAATAATAATCGCAATATCTTTACAAGGACACTAATGGAACACATAATAGCAATACTGCAGACTTTGAATATGAAATTGAATTATTAAATTAGAAATTCTTAACTAATCATTGTTTTCATTGCATAATCCATATTACCGTGCCGTAGTGGCCTAGTGGTTTGACCTATCGCCTCTCAAGCAGATGGTCGTGGGTTCAAACCCCGGCTCGCACCTCTGAGTTTTTCGAAATTCATGTGCGGAATTACATTTGAAATTTACCACGAGCTTTGCGGTGAAGGAAAACATCGTGAGGAAACCTGCACAACCTGCGAAGCGATTAAATGGTGCATGCGAAGTTCCCAATCTGCACTGGGCCCGCGTGGGAACTATGGCTCAAGCCCTCTTGTTCTGAGAGGAGGCCTGTGCCCAGCAGTGGGACGTATATAGGCTGGGATGATGAATCCATATTTAACGCTCTTTAACGATAAAACCGTCTATTGTTGACCTCTACTTTTAATCTTTTTGAACATGTTGTATCGATATATCGATATTGAATGTCGGAAGTCGATAAGTGAGAAGTCACTATGACAGATAAAAAATGCCGCGAAAATTCCGGGCTCTGGATCTTAGCTTACCCGCGTACTCAGAAACGTTGAGTGTTTGGTGACATTTAAACGTTGTTCACTTTTTTCTAAATTAAAGCTACCATAATTTAGTTGCAGTTAAAAAGGGCATAGCCAGGATTCTGTTAAGAGAGGGGGGGGGAGCAGGTGATAAACAAGCGTCAAGGGGGAGCGTCTTCCTTATGTAGTTAGTACCTATTCCAGTCCCGCACAAAGCGGTTCGCTTCATCTTTCCTAATGCGAACTGCTCAGGAATGGAATTCGCTCCCATCGTCTGTATTTCCAGATATACAATCTAGGGCTCTTCAAGGCTAGAGTTAATAGGCTGTAACTGAACCAGTGAGACCTTTGGCATCATCTGCACTTTTCATCAAGTGAGATAGGGGGTTAATCACGGGTCAGTTTTATGTAAAAAAAAACATCAATAAATAAAATACCTTGTATTTATTTTTAACTATTTTTAGCTTATTTGCACTGCTTGATTCCTCACGATTTTATTTACTTAACTTTTATCACCGTTGTCACAATTATGTAGATATTTTAAATAAAATATTATTTTATTGGTTTGTTCATGTGATAGTTTTGTTTAAACAAAGTACAAATTGTGCGTCTAAAAAAATTAGTGATTCGATAGCGAAAGAAAGGTTTCTAAAATAAATCAGATAACGTAAAATATTATTTTTAGTTACTTTGAAGTATATAAATAGTTCGTCAATTGAGTTGAAAAATTAGTGACACCACAGTTTAGTGTTACCATAAAAAATCTATTGGCAATCTCCTTTTCAAATCACATAAAAAGTATGCCAATTTATTGATGATGTCCAATACCAAAAATCATAGACAAAATTCCCTATGAATGCCAAGTGGTTCTTTGGGCACTAATGGTAGCAAAAAAAATGCTAGTTACAAATAAAAACTTTACGTGTGTGTTAAATATTTGAAAGCAATAATTGTTGTGATGTTTTGATTTTTAATACATATCGTCGCTATTTAAAAAAAAAAACTTATTCCAAAAACGATTATCTTTATATTCTTGTGTCTAGAGCAAGCATGAGAGGCTTTTCTTCCGTTGAGTTATTTTATTATTTTTAAACTTTAAACTGCAAATAATAAATTACAGCTTAACCGGCCTCATCCGTAACATTGATGCTGTCAAATTGAAAAATTAAAAGAGTTTTCAGCACTGGTAGCATTATTTACAAAAGTCTATTTTGATATAGTTAATCTCTATCGCGTATTTGCCGCCTCAGCACACTAATTTACGCATAATTATTAATTCGCATAACTGAATTTAACACCTAATGTAAATTGGCATAAAATTGAAATTATATTTATGGGATACTTTAGTAAATAAAGCACGTGGCAGTGCTGGTGCGGTAAATAAGTTTTATAGGACATTTGAGTTGTATTTCTCCTTTACAATTTTCTCAACTCCCTTGCCGTAACCTGTTACCCTAGTTTATGCATTACAGGGCTATCTGTATTAAGTTATTTGACATTTGTATTGTCTGACGTAGTTTAAATAAAAATACAATATCTGTATTACAAATAAATGATATTTAATAAAAAATATTGTTTTACTTAGCATTCAGTAAGGTAAGTATCACATTGAGGGTTTCTGAGAGGCTTGATGGCGCTAGAATCGTAAGGTCTGTCTGACAACTTTGACATTTGCATCACGTTGGCGATTTGTGATCTAAATGAGTCAATCGAGCAAGACCGTAAAACCGTACCGTACCGTAGATGTTTTATTAGGTTATTAGTTAAGCCTGTCGTATGACATTTGATTTCTGTGACTTGATTAGAATACTTTAGAAACGAAAAAAAATTCGGCTCTCTTGATTACCTACATCATATTACATGAACCGTACCTTCTGTGGACCTAAGTGCCAGCACGCCAGCAGGGCTACTACGAAACTCGAAGTTCGTGTCGTGCCGTCCCTCTTGCTCTCGGATTAAATAGTATAAGTGTCAGAGGGACCGCACGACACGAACTTCGAGTTTCGTAGTTGCCCTGCAGAGGAATCATACCAAATAGCTCACCGGGAAACTAACCGAAAATCGTAATCAATTGCAAACGCCAATAGGGACGTGTGGTCGGCATCTATTGCAACATTTGCAACTAGCGTAATGGTGATTTTCCACCGGCGGGCGAGGCGAGACGAGAATTGAAGTTTGTATGCATTCACGCGCGCCCGCCGCGAGCCGCCGCGGGCGCTGCCATACAAATTTCAATTCTCGTCTCGTCTCGTCTCCTCTCGCCTCGCCGGTGGAAAACCACCTTAAGTCCTGCGTTCCAAATTAGTTGGAAAGACGTGAGTAAAAATGATGTACCACTTCTATATTTCTAATATTATTTCTTTTTGTGTGCGTAATACTAATACTTATAAATAACTATATCTCGCTTGCATCTACAAATGCTTATTTTGAAAATGCCAGTTATTTCTAATTTACTTCTGATAATGTGAGGCGCGCTTAAGCTTCGTAACACCTTGGTAAACTAACTTGTAGCTGTCATTTCTGTTAGCGTGAAACGAAACGTTAAGAAATTTTTAGGGTGACCATGCAAAAAAAAAACAAAAAATGGTGAATTCAAATGTATTATATTTTCTATTGTTTCACCATATTTAAACAAATTCCATTGTATACTTATTCAATTTAACAATTATTTCATACAAGCATTTTAACTTTAACTTAAATGTTATGGGCACAGTATGGGCCAAAGAAATAATGAGAACTGGGCTGCCAATGCTGCCATGCTTAAAAACGCGAATTCTTTACATTTCCTTCCTTCCGATGTTTTCAATCAAATCAATCGACAGGTGTGGATGTGCGTAAACAAGTGCTTAGAAAACAAATCAATTAATGAAATTAAGGAACTTTTCAGGTGATTCGTTAAAAAAAACTTTGTAAACATTTTTCTGTTGTGATTTTCGTAAAATGTTTGGACTTGACGTGTGATAGCTGTGCGCAGGTAAGTGTTCTTAATTCAAAAATTCAAATAAAATTATCGTGTTTTTGTTGTATTCTTTAAAAATATTAGTGTAGAGTGTATTGTTTATGTTAAGGCAATTTCAAAAAACTTTTATTTTTTTTCAGATTGTAGGTTTTATGATTGTAGAAATTATTGCGTATTTAGATAATAAGTAGGTAGTTTTCTGTGTAATTATTCGTCTCTTGATAGTAAGTAATGCTTTTTTTATGTATTATTGTTTCTCTTGTAGGACGAACTTATTAGCTATGTGTTTATTATTATTTATTAGGTACTTAAAATGTATATGGTTTATGCTGCTATAATTTGTAGCTTGATATAAATAAATAGATAATGTTTTGTGTCAATATTTTGTAAGTAAGTAGGTATTGCTCTTCTTTTCTTCTTTAGCAAAACATTATAAATTGATGACTTTAAGTTAACTGAACATAATTTGTTGTAGAATATATGACATTGGAATATTAATTACATTTGACCTCAAAATTTACATCTGTGCAAACTTGCAAAACATACTATGAAATTATACACAGATGCATATAAATACAATATGCATTAATAATGTGTCAGTAAGCACACCAGACATCAAACAGTCTTTAAATTGTTTCACAGTAAAAAATATAGTATTGATTATACTTTAGCCTGTGGGACACTACTTTTGTTACTAGCTTCAATCCTCCTTTTATAATAGGGTACTTATCCAAAATTTCTCAAAAAAGTTTTAGGTTGCACAACGGGTTAATCAAAAACTAGACAAGTTGGAGTTGTACTCGCATGAATAGGATAGGAGGAAACTATCTTTAAACAGACTTTAAAAAGGAAACAAATTCTCAGTTTATTCAGAATCCTTTTTACAATGTTCTATCTAACTTGCCAAGTATTTAAGGTATTTGGGGTTCTACTGTATGAGGTATGAAAATATGATCAGATTTCTGTGCAAGTTTGTATGATACTTTGGAGTAAAAAAAAATTATAACACTTTTTCTTTTATTATAGCCAATGTTTTACAGCATAACTAGATTTTTATAGAATTGCCAATATTCTATGTGTTAAAGAAAATTCATAAATTGGGTAATTCAAGATGCTATTTTAACAGACTGGTTTATGTAGCCTTTTTTTATGTTAATCCATATTGCATGCAGAGATGGTACAAGGTTACCTAAAATCAAATAAAAGATTATGAGTTGTTTTGTCAAGAAAGAAAATTTTCTATGGTTGGTAACACTGCTTGTTTGATAGAAGTAAGTTGTATGTATGTAAACTCTTTGTTGTACAAAATAAGTAACAAACACAATTGACAGACATTGAGCTATATGTACAAAGGCGAACTTATCCCTTTAAGGGATCTCAACCAGTCAACCTTTGAATGGATGAGAGGAGCATTCAGCTAGGGACAATACAATGCTTTAAATAATATAATACACAAATGTATAATAGTGACCTAACATAGAAATAAACTACTATATACAAATATATGCATACATATACAAACATAATGTCAATAATACATAACAATAAACAAAAAAAAGGATGTTTTCAAAATTTAAGATGTGAGCCACATTTTCTTCAAACCCTAACAATACAATAAACAAAAAAAAGGATTTTTTCAAAATTTAAGAAGGTGTGTCACATTTTCTTCAAACCCTCCCTGAACAATCCTAGGTGCGAGATTGCCTGATGGAGGTTGGTAACTGATTCCACAGCCTGGTAGATTGCACTGTGAAGGATTTGTGAAGGATTTAGAGTAGGTCTTGAAAAAGGTTAAAGGACAGGCCAAGAGGAGATTGGTACTCAACCTTAAACAATGCCGACTACCAGCAGCCAGGTAACTTAAACGGTGTATAACGGTATATGGGAGCAGAAGGATTGAAAAGAGTGTTCAAGAGTAATGACAGAATGTGGATATGATAGCAGAAGTTGCGTTAACTTAAAAAAAAGGGTGATAATACCGTCATGGAAATACCAACACTGTTTTTCATTTACACACCCATAGAAATTTACTTGAGTTTGCTATGCACTTGTACATTAAAAACAGGGTCAGTATTATCCGGCCCGGTAAAGAATGTCACCCAATAAAAACAAACATTTTTTTTTTTAAAAAGCTAAAGCTAAATTTTAGATCCTTACAAGGGGTATATGGTGAGTAGCCAAAAATGGCGATCATAGTTTTCTAAATATGCAAACATGGGCTGGAATTGAGTATTGATCTGTCGCAGTTAACTGTAGCTAACTGTGAGATAGATTACTAAGATAAGCTTATCTACTAAATTCCTGCTTTATCTATTAACTGCGGTAATAAAGTCCCTTATCTTTGGCATTTAAACTGTCTAGGATAGATCGATAGGTAACTAAATAAATATATTTTTTTTGCTGATTAAAATCAACCTTACGCTTGTTATCAAAAACAAAACAAGTCTTCATATAAAACTTATGAAAAGTTGTGTTCAACTTGAATCTATAACCTTCCACATTTTTCAACCAATTAGAGCCTTAATGTTTTTACAATTTTTTATTTAACTTGTAACAGTTGTTTCCTCGTCATTTTAAAGTTTCTCAAAAATGGCTGAGCTACTGCAACGAAACTCGCTTTTGCGTAAAAAAACACATGGAAATCGATCCATCCGTTTCAAAGCTTATAACACCCCTTTTTGCATTTGAGGTTAAAAAAGATTTTTCTAAAATTATTATTTTCACTAAAATCACATAATTTTGAACATGAAACTACCGTGAGACTCACTCATATTAAATGATATTGTAACGGATAACTCACGTCTTAAACCGAGTTTAGCTCGACATGTTTCGGGCTATTTCGTAGCCCTTCTTCTCAGGAGCACGCGAACGCGACTCGGTGGCTGCCGCAACACGCACACTACGCGCCACTGCTCTGCTCTCTCCGGTTTAAGACGTGAGTTATCCGTTACAATATCATTTAAAATCATATAATGTTCCTGAAAAAGGTCTTTTAGCAAGAAACTACAGCAGTTATGTTAATTTAAACACCCACATCCTTCTGTCAATTGTCAGGATTTATGATCGGCCTAATCTCCCTCTTGACTGCTTTATTAACTGCAATTTAAGTTGCGGACAACTTGTTGAAATTAGTAATCGCTTGCAAGATCGTTCAGTGAATTTCGACCATGTATTCTACAGTGCGAGATTATTTATTTTAATTCACTGTATCCATTAATTACTTAAGGCAATTTTGGCGATTTTTCGTGTGACTACCTGCCCGGACAATACAGACATGGAAATACCGAACCTGTTTTTCGTGTAAAAGTATTGTTGCATGCCACTGAATATCAGCCCGGTATGCATCGTACCGCGATGATCAATCCCGACCTGATAATTTCCGGCATGTATTTTTTTTTTATTACTAAATAGCTGGAAAACGAGCATGCGGGTTACGTGATGGTAAGTGATCACCGCCGCCCATGGACACCCACAGCATTATTAGGACAGCGGGTGCGTTGCCGGCCTAAAAGGGGGAGGGGAAGGAATAGAGAGGGGAGTTGGGCCATGTCAATACTGACCCTGTTTTTCTTGTACACCGAAGATTAATAAATCTAGTTGAAAATAACTTTATTTGGTCCTGGCGCTGCCGCGGCACTTTCTTTGCTCAGTTTGTGAACAGGTCAATTGATGTCAATTGTCCCATGATACTTACTTAGTTATTTTTATTCAATAAATTATATAAAATATAGTTACAATAATCCACTATCTCAGTTTCCAAAACGTAGTTCGGCGGGTCGGGTAGCATTGAACGGGTAAATCCTTGGTAAATCGTTGCGCGGGCGGCGGTTTAGGCGATACCGGGTTTGCGATGCAGATCTTTGCACAACATACCTAATTGGACTTTTAAATGTAAATGGCTGTGGCCGCGAATATTTAGGGTTTTGTGGATTTAGTCAAATTTTTGTAATTGGATTGTTGTGTATTGGAATGTAAAATATATATATCATTTGGTTATTGATATCCTACACTTACATTAAGACCATAGGTTTTTTTAAACTCCTGACACAAAAAAGGTGTGTTGTAAGTTATAATATAAGCTCGTCACGCCAAAATCTGTGTCCGTCCATTCGTTTGACAGCTACGATGCCACAGAGAGACAGCCAGACATTGGGGTCAAATTTATAACACACCCTCTCTTTGCGTAGGGGATTAAAAAACAAACAATTGCGGAACAATAGACATTCACCCACGACAGACAACAGGTACAGTCACCAGCACCAATATCTGACACAACAAGCGTGCATAAATATCTGATACGACTCTATTTCTAGGGCCGGAAGGACGTGTCAGATATTTTTGCACGCTCCGCTGTGGCACATATTAATGCTGGTGACTGTACCTACAGCCCCGGATCTACGATTTTTTCGAACCGGGGCAAAACCTTGATGGTGGCGCCCTCCCTGTGTTTGAGAAAAACTGTTAAAACTGCCGATGTATAGCATTTTTCTTCTTTTCTTCTTCATTTCTTGTCTCAAGGATTTGTCGCCCCCATAAAACTGCCGCCCGGGGCAAGTGCCGGGACTATACCTACAAACTAAGCACAAGAGGACTATTATAAGCTTTAAGTTAAAGTTACGCTTACTTTTCCTATGAATCACTTACTCCTACGCTGTCCGTTGGCTGACCCAATGCCACGACGGTCAGACACTGGACGTGAGCTATAGTTTTAACCATTGACATAAGGGAGTAATGGGAGTATCTAGCTTCATATCATTTAACTACCTAACTAACTAAATCAATACGGTATTTGACTATTTTGTATATGTTTTATAAATTAAAACTACACTACACATGTAGCCGTGGTGGCCTAGTGGTTTGACCTATCGCCTCTCAAGCAGAGGGTCGTGGGTTCAAACCCCGGCTCGCACCTCTGAGTTTTTCCAAATTCATGTGCGGAATTACATTTGAAATTTACTACGAGCTTTGCGATGAAGGAAAACATCGTGAGGAAACCTGCACAAACCTGCGAAGCAATTCAATGGTGCGTGTGAAGTTCCCAATCCGCACTGGGCCCGCGTGGGAACTATAGCCCAAGCCCTCTTGTTCTGAGAGGAGGCCTGTGCCCAGCAGTGGGACGCATATAGGCTGGGATGAATGCCTGTTATCGAATAGAGAAACAATTTTGTAAACTAGCTTTACAAATAACAAAGTTATAAAGCTTTGATATTCAAGATTAGACAGAGAAAGACAAACTAGCGTGTGACGTCACACGCTAGTAGCGCCATACTAGCTGCATAGAGAAAAGCGTTTGAGAAAGAGACAGGTATATAGATTTTTCAAAAAATCACTATAAATCCAATTTTCAACCGATTTAAGTTTTCTCTTCGCTAAACACTGTCTGTATATCTATATTTTTAACCGACTTCAAAAAAAAAGGAGGAGGTTATCATAATAATATTAAGACATGGCAAATTCAGGAGTTGTCAAATACCGTATTCTCCCCTTTTGTCGCTGGAATACAAAAAAATAATGAGTTTAGAAAAATATACACTGTTGTCTTAGACTCAGCCCAGGGCTCTGGATTCGCCCATACATTTACAAGACAGTCTCCACCAGTTGTCAACCAGTGTCAACCTAAGTATATGTGGTGATCGAAAATTGACCTAACGTTAGATTTTCGCAAGGAAATCGATCTGACAACAATTTTAAGTAGGTCAGTGATGTTTTCTGGACGCCTAATGTTTTAGACTTGTAAGTCTTGTAACGCTGCCCACGTGAATATAATAAAGAGTTAAACTTTGTTTGTAAGTACATTTGTTTTTATGGCAATCCCTAACCTAAGGGATTGCGAGCGCGCGAGACCAATCATTCATCTAAGGGCAATCCGTTGCATTATAACCTTTACAAACATTTCAAGAAAGATTGAATATTCCTGAATAACATCTCAACTTCTTTTTATTCTGGGAACGAGCTAATTCCCATTATACGCAGGTAAAATAAGGGGAATAGCTAGTTAATTATAAAAATATAAGTAGATGTACCTGCAAGTTGAAATACAAATTACTTTCTACTCTACCAAAGAAATACAATGACTCTCCATGCGGTTTCACAACAGAAAATCGGAAAATTATTAAGATTTATTTTCGCCCGGGCACTGCGTTAAATGACCATTATTATCGTTTATTCTATCTAATTGGTAATTCAATTATTAATCCATTGACCCCTTTCTTTCCCGCTTCGTACGGCGCTACAAACTTACAATTTGCTGTCGGCTAAAACTAGACACGACTAAGTTGAAGGACTCAGTTGCGCTTTGAGCAGCACCGATAAATTTGCAGCGTTGTATATTTGAAAAGCGTTAACTCAGCGCATTTGGGCAGGGTGTCCTGGCCAGAATCGTAATGTCGGTACCATATTTACTGCACCGCCTTTTCTAGATAGACTGTCAACCATCTTGCCAGTTTTCATAACCGACGCGGCGAACGCGAATGTGTTCGAATTTTGAAATTCGTTTTTAATTGTGTCTGGCTGGTTGCGTAATGTTTGTTTATAGTTTTTGTTTAATCTAGTGCTGTGGCTCTGTTTACATAATTACGGTAGTTCTTTTTATTTATGTGACGTTGGTTTTTCAAGCATGTATGTCTTGTTTTTTTATACATAAGTTTTGTGCAATTTATACCTAATAATTTGTGGCAGGAACCTCTTTCTTGGGGCATAAATACCCTGCCCGTATCTTTTTCTCTCTCGTTTGTTGAGGTGTATACCTAATATTCTCCATTGTATTGATTGACTATAATTGAATAAAATAGTAGAATTCTCAAATGTTTGATACAGATATTTACTTAGAATAATTTCTGTCTGACATTGTTACTATCAGTTTACGTAACCACCCCGAATCGGCAATTAGACGGTTAACAAGATTATGAAAGTCGTATGTTTTGCGACTTCCATTGTTCTCAGTTCCCACTCTCCCATTACACCATCGCTAAGAGTTAGCCAGACACAAAAAGACCATCACAGGTCGTCGAACCCAAACATTTGTGATTTGGCTGTAATCCAAGATACTGGCACGAAACAAAACAATCGGCAAAAACTGCAGCGATGCATAGACAACATAGATGATGTAGATGAGAAGACTCGCGAGAAGTGGCGGGAAAGTTTCTACTACTTTTTTTATAAGGGTAGAGCAGAGCACGACAGTGCCAGTGTTTTCGAAACTGAAACTTTGACGTTAAGAGCGCGCAAACATTTTGTCCCAACTCGTCACTGGCGCGATCTCGTTCCCGCGGCCCGTGTTTCGCCCGCACACTACAACGTTTTGCTGTGTGCGTACGATGCGAGCGTTGCCGAAACATTAAACACATCTTGATCGTTGTACATTTTCCGTCGTAGTAAAATTAAGAAAAAAAATTGTTGCGATATAAATATTTTTATTCCTTAACATAATAATTTATTTTATTACTTACAAGCTTTTTACTTATCTTGCCCTGTTAGTATGTTAGTTATTAGTAGGTATAGATAAAATTTTGGAAGCTAAACTTGACTAAATATGCGTTTTCAGATTAAGTTAAAATTTTACATACGTGTGTAAAGCAAATGACAATGCAGTATATTATTATGATTTATGAAGCCTGATCTGATGATGGAGCTGGAAGGTGGCCGTAGGAACTCTGTAATAAATCTATATAACCACATCGACTTTGGGCTCGTTTGATTCGTCTTGACAAGTACTTTGGCCCTAGATGGCAACAACGTATATAAATTACAGTCAGTAAAAAAAGCTGGCAATAAAAATTTAATTTTTCAGTGCGCGCAAAATATTTAGTTTCAATGTTTCTTACGCATATGATGGTATACTGTGTCATCATCCATCATCCCAGCCTATATACGTCCCACTGCTGGGCACAGGCCTCCTCTCAGAACAAGAGGGCTTGGGCCATAGTTCCCACGCGGGCCCAGTGCGGATTGGGAACTTCACACGCACCATTGAATTGCTTCGCAGGTTTGTGCAGGTTTCCTCACGATGTTTTCCTTCACCGCAAAGCTCGTGGTAAATTTCAAATGTAATTCCGCACATGAATTTCGAAAAACTCAGAGGTGCGACCGGGGTTTGAACCCACGACCCTCTGCTTGAGAGGCGATAGGTCAAACCACTAGGCCACCACGGCTTCTCCACTAGGCCACCACGGCTTCTATACACGGTATACTGTGTGAGGGCACGTAATAATTAGTAAATACCTAAATGAATATTTCATCATCATTGCTCATAATTATTTTCATCTAATATCTTTAAACGAGCAATTCCGAAATCCCCGATATATATATATATATATATATATATATATATATATATATATATATTTAGGCGATAATGTGTGTATATAAAATATTGTATGAAATTTTACATAATTAGGCCCTAAAAAACACTATGGTTTCAAGACCCCTCTTTATGTAACAATTGCATAAAATACTATTAGTAGATTGTACACTACGGGGATAAAGCACTTTATTATGTCACGGGTACGGTATTGAATCCTGAGCGTAACGAAGGACTCCAGATTTAACTCCCGAGCGCAGCGAGGGTGTCGTGCGTTAACTCCCGAGCGAAGCGAGGGTTTTAAGATGGAGTCCTTAGATCAGATGGAGTCGACTTCTCTGGGAGTAGATTATTAACAATGCGTAATGCGTCTAATTTAATGGACTACGGAGTCCAATGACATTTTAGTAACAGGAATTTCATTAGCTATCGTACATGTTCGGAGACAGTCTATCAAAACTGAGTAGTATCCTGGAATGTTTAATAAACAATAATCTTCATTTTATATGATTTCACTTGGTACGTACCTAATAAAATACTGTGCAAACTAGACAAAAGTATTATTACTGAATAAAATTGTGGCAAAATCAAATTTTTTTAAAGTTGAAAATGCGTTATACATTTTACATATTGGGACTTATAGAAATCTCATGATTAGGTATATTCGACATTTCAGCCTGTTCTATTTTCCGTCTGAAAATAAATGCAATCTTAAAATCAAGAAAGTAATGTTATCATAAATCCGAATTGAATTAAATTTAACACAAAAACGTATTTATTATTGATCCTGAATGTACAGTAATGGGAATTAGTATTGATAAATAACCTTTTAATGGTAGTATAGTACCTGATAAAAAAATGCTATCTTAAAACCAAAAACAGTAATTTTACAGTAACCTTAATTCCGATTTGGAGTGAATTTAACAAAAAAATATATTTATGGAACTAGATTTCTATCTTGGATTTACAGTAATGGTAATTAATAATGATGAATAACCTTTTCTAAGCAGCTCATACTGTGTTTTTTCATCCCAAATGATTTTCGTTTATTGCCCATATCTAAGAAGATAAGACTTTTACTGTACAACAAGATTTTATTTACTTTTATATCATACTCACTATCATACTAACAAACATACTAACAGGGCAAGTTAAATAAAAGCTTTAATAACTTTAAGTTACATTTAATTTTTTTAATACAATATTTTTTTGCTGACTGTACCTTTGTCCCTGGTTACCACCTAGGACTCGTCAAGACAAATCTAATGAGCCCAAACTCGATGGGGTTATGTCGTTTTATTACAGAGTTCTTGTGGTTACCTTCCAGCTCCATCATCAGATCAGCTTCATGTCATAATAATAATATTACATTGTCATTTTATTCACACATGCACGCAAAGTTTCATCTCAATCAAAAATCGGGAAGTGGGTCAAATTTAGTTAATACTTACACACTACATACTAACATACATACTCATATGGCAAGTTAAATAAATGCTTGTGAAATGTAAAATGCATCTACCCGTATTAGTTTGAGTGAAAATTGCGAAAATTTAAAACATTTAATTTTAACATGTAAAATTACTTATCAAGTATCAAGCAATTGCGGACACGCTATAACTATCGGGTGTTTGCAGTAAAGGTTGATAACCTTGCGGAGAGCGCAGAGCGATACGTCCGTTCCTTGGGAGAGCCCGGCGCTTTCTGAGTCGTAACTATTAACGCGCGCGGTTATATAATCGATTTAGGACCCAAGTTTAGAAAATTGTCAAAATTAAATGAGCTATTATTAAGCGCTGAAAAAAATATTACAGACTAAACATTTCCTGTAGATTTATAATAAAATTGTTTTATTGGCAAATACATCACAACAAATGAGATAAAAAATGATGAAGTAGACCGATTTAGACTTTTTGAAGAATGGTATTTGAATAATAATAACTAATATTTTGATACATATGATGACCCTATGTCTTAAAAGACTATATTTCCTTTTATAAAATACTGAAGTTACACTGTTTGTGGTGGGTTATAATGGAAATATTTCACATGAAAGATAGCTCTGACGCGTATTTTTGTAAAACCTCACTAACAAAATGATTTGGCAAAAAAAAATCGCTGACGGAAATAAATGGAAATTACCGCTATACATCAGAGTAAGAGTTTATCTATATGTTACATTAGTTTTTCCTTAAAAAACGTAAGCATTTAGACATTAATAAGGCATTTGAAAAACCTCAAAATCGCTGAATGGGCAATTTTTCGTTTGCACGCTCTTAAATGCTCGAACATGTCGTATGTTTTAATATGTTTTTCATCGCGTTTTATTTTGTAAGTATTATAATGTATAAATTTAAAAACATATCGGTTGAAATACATACAGTTGAAACACCGAAAATTATAAAATATAATGCATCAAAATACATAAAGTTATTAGTCATTTAAATTTTATGTATTTCGACCAATATGAAAAACGTGCCTTATGAATTTAGATTAATATTTATTTAAACGATTACATTTTTCAATTTTCGGTACTTCAACTGTATGTATTTCAACCGATATGTATTTTAAATTTATACATTATAATACGTACCCCATAGCAGTATAAGTAAACTAGCTGACTCCGAAGTTATTAAGGTCGTAGTTTGTAAAAAAAATCCTCCACTTAATATAAATAAGTATAATTATGTTAACCCTTAAATTGGCACTGTGCATCACCGTGTACGTTAGTTAATAAAAAATACTATCATCAATATATATATTTTTTGAAACTTTTATGACTAAAAACTACTAAATAATTTTATGATGAATGGTTGAAAAAATATGTGACTTGGCAATAATTTCAAATTAACGTCAGTGTCAAAAATAAGTTCAACGCGGCGTCGCATTCTAGTACCTAGGGAAAGTTTTATTAAAAAATTCAACTTTTTTCTATGCAAGTTATGCTTATTATGTTTTGTGTTTTATGTGAAAATGCTAAAGTATACGAATAATTGGTTATTTTGTGTATATTCAGCATGATAACAACGATAATCACTGTTAAATTAGAACGTACACCACGGTTACCGTCGCCAAGTTTGTGAAGAAGTACTTACATTCAACTACGGTAACCACCATGTACGTTGCCAACTACAAGGTGAATTAACTTCGGTAACCACGGTGTACATTACCAAGTTCCCTGTACATTTTTTTGATTTCAAATTAACGATTTTACGTCCTCTTGTTTATTTTAAATCTTTTTAAACAGTATGTTTTTCTTTCTTTGTCTGCAGTGCTTAACATAAAGTCGACCGCATAAGATTTTAGCTTTAATTCCCGTAGAAAATGCATGTTATGATTGTGGCTCTAACCCGGACGAGGAAATTAAACCGCACGCACCGCCACAATTCGATTCTGATGATAGCTCTGATGCACCTTCTCTAAACTCTTCTTTGGAACGTTTAAATTTGCTATACTGCTTATTGGATGAGCATGAGGTTGATAAATATATATGTAAACCCAAAACCGATTGAATTCTGAAAGCATGCACGATGCTTCTTTCACCTATTAGAGAAAAAGTTCTGCCCTGGCCATCCACAGTTAATATGATGCTTTGCCCACATTAAACTCTATGCAATCCATAGCCACGCCATCTACACTTGAGCGCGTTTCGAACTCAATCAGAGCTCATCTTCAGAGCAACTCATAATATGCCCCTTTGTTTCGCTGCTGGAAAAACGAAAACAAGAAATTGCTTTCGACAGTTCCACACTATATTTGATTTGGATAGGTACGAGTATTTAACTAAATGTAAACAAACTTCAGTAGCTAGATTTTTCACATTCAAGGATTTAAACATTGTACTTGTCTATCATTGTAATACTAACTAGACTAGAGTATTTCAATACCGATAGTATGTTTAGATACTTTAATGGGGACATTTTAATATTTAAGACACCAATTGACGGTGTTTTGTTTACATTTAGTTAAAATAACTATACCAAATATACCAAAACCAAGTATAAATCATGTTTTTTTAAAATAATTTAGGTTTTTTTATATATAAAAGTTTACTGCCTGATTGGCAGCGGTAACCAGCGTGTACACACAATAATGTTACTTTGTTCTTATAGAATTGGCAACGTGCATGGTGATGTACATAGATTTTCTGAAAAACCAATAATGCTAGATTTTTATTTTTATTTTTCTGTAGACCCTAAGACGGTATTAAATAAAGGTATGATACTGTATCACTTGTTTTTGTATTTTTTTACTCTTGCCAATTTAAGGGTTAAGTGTTGTAAGTACAATTTTTTTTATTCGACTGGATGGAAAACGAGCAAGTGGGTCTCCTGATAGTAAGAGATCACCACCGCCCAGACACCTGCAACACCAGGGGGATTGCAGATGCGTTGCTAACCTAGAGGCCTAAGATGGGATACCTCAAGTGCCAGTAATTTCACAGGCTGTCTTACTCTCCACGCCAAAACACAACAGTGCAAGCACTGCTGCTTCACGGCAGGTAATTCTACAACTGTCTTAAGATATAACTTGTACATTTCACGTATTAAAATCTTTAATTTACCTACGAAAGGCGCAATAGTAAATAATAAATATCTTTATAACTTTATTACTTACAATCTTGCATACTGATATTACTGACTAAATAAAATCTCAAACGTATAAACTACAAGCACCTAAACTAAACTAATATTCTTATGGCAGCTTGAATACCATAAGGGTATCGAAAACCTTTTTTTTTCTGCTTTATAATATTCCTTATTCGGTTCTTATTTTAACTTTTTTCACGAATCTCATGATAGTCCCAAAGAATGGTAATGCTTTTGCTAATAGAACATGCATTCTGTAATATTAAGAAAGAAGTTATTGACATGAGAACCACAGCCAAAAATATGAACAAGAGTTCGATTTCTGAAGATAAAAGGAAAAGTCCAAATATAATCGAAATAAAAATTAATGTAGTAAATTAATGGCCGAAAAATATTAAATTTTAAAATTTTAAATATTAAAATTGTGCATTATTTACCTAATATCCTGTGTGTATACAAAGTTAAAATTTATTCCCATTACTGGAAGAATTTGACGTGCGAGGTTTAATATTAACAAACAAACGAATATTGCAGTTAAATATTACATTTTGTAAAAAAATCTTACCTAAGCCCAATTTGGACCTGCAAGTAAAATCGTGAAAGTTGCATTACATTGCAAAGCCATAATTCGAACGAGTTTGTTGTAGTCAATCGGACTGCGCAATGTAATGCAACTTGTATGATTTTTTGTGCAGGTCTAAACTGGAATTTACACGGTTTTTAAAGATCCAAACCCGAGCTTCTTTGAAGTAACAGCAATAAACTGTTTGTATACCTACTATTACAACTATAAAAGCCGTAAAACTCTGCTAAAAATAACACTGCAACCAAATGTTTACAACCCCTGAACTTCAGGAATAGCGCTGAACTCGTAAACGAAGTGTCCGAGAGATCCAGAAGTTATTTATGTCGCAATAAAACTAACAGGTCCCGTTGACTGGAAATGTTTGCCATCCCTGCCTTAGGCTGCTCGTCCACTGGAGCCGAGTGATGTAGCGGGGCGGAGTGAGGGGGAGAAAGTAAAGGGGAGTGTAGTTACGGAACTTACGGACTGTTTCATTCGCGGAGCTTCCCCGCTTGCTCGCTTCCCAGTGAAGAGCGAAAATTTTATGCAATTTTTTATGTTTAGGCTCAACAGATAGAGCCCTGTGACAGACAGACAGACAGCGGAGTCTCAGTAATAGGGTTCCGTTGGCACCCTTGGGGTACGGAACCCTAAAAGTTACGATGGCGGCTTTTGAGAGGCGCGGAAGCGGTGTAAACAATCTCGCTCGACCTTGATCAAGAGCTTTGGAGCTCATCATAATTTTATTTTACCCTGGAAACTGGAAAAAGGCCTCAGATTCCTTTAAACTGACAGTGTCGCCTGACAAGTTTATGAATTAGGAGCCGAATCCATTAAACCTACTTATTTTACATAAATCAATCATAATGTAAACCCATCGTAAATCATGTCTCGGTGTCTTGTCTGCTATATACCAGACAAAGTGGAGCTCAATGGCCGTCTGCGAGACTTGACAACAAATGAAGATCAGATTCCATCTAGCAACGAGCACTCTAGCACGAGATTGTATTATTCATAATAATTTCTTAATTCATTTATTGTATTTCATGTTGTACATAATATAGTCTCTGTCTTAATCTATTTTTAACGGTATTTCTTATTAAAAGCCGAGCAGTGCCCTATTTCACGAAGTTACAAGTTACAACTTACAAGCGGTAGTCTTTGTTTAACAGTATGCATTGAAAAGAGACTACCGCTTGTAAATTGTAACTTGTAGCTTCATGAAATTAGCCTCTGGAATATAAAAAACCTGAAGCGAGTGCAGCACTTCTACGTTTTATATTGCAACATTCTTTACACTTACTATACGATACCTACCAGTCATATTGACAACGGTGTCGGTGATGTTATGTAAAGGAATATTTTCTAATCCCTCGAACTTTTCTACGAAAAATACTTTTAGTTTTGTTTAATTTAGTTTATTTATTAATTCAATATGATAATCTTCGGCATTTTAACGCACAAAAACATAAAATAACACTTTAAAATACCACGCGCAAACAACGTTAAACTTTGACAGCAATAGACCGGTGACATTTGAATTTAGTGTTACCGTGCAAGAAATTAGTTCTATTGGTTTTCTGCAATATGGCGAGGTTTTTTATAATTCTGGTCAGCAGGGCTACTACGAAACTCGTAGTTCGTGTCGTGCGGTCTCAGTCGCTCTCGTATTAAATAGTATAAGTGTCAGAGGGACCGCACGACACGAACTTCGAGTTTCGAGTTTCGTAGTAGCCCTGCAGCCTTTACTATGTTTTCTTTGCCTTTTACGGGCGACAAATATAAGTCAAAGGTTTGTGTTTGCTAAATGCTTGATATAATTAGTTGGTAATTGGTTGGTTGGTTGGGTTGGTTGGTGGTTGGTGTAATTGGTTGGTTGGTTGGTCTTCTAGCGCGCACAAATTGGTTGGTGTAGAGACATCATCGCACACATGTTTGTGAATCGTGTTTAGACTGTCCACTTAATGCCTAAAATGCAGTCATCTCGGCCTTGAGTCCATTTCACTTCGTGTGACGAAATTGAAAAATAAACAAGACTTGTGACATTTACATCTTTCGACTGCCACCTTTTGGTTTATGGTTTGACTGGTGTTGCAATGTTTAGAGCTAGCTCAGTTTAGTTAGAGCCTCGAAATTTGGCACGGGTTTATGTAACTTTAATATATACCTAAGTAGATCACGATGTAATTTTTGGAAATTACCACGGTTTCTTTTTCGAAATCTTAGAATTTAAGCTATCATAAACAAAGCTATGGATAAAGACTAGGAAATAATATTCAAATGTACGTATGTAGAAACTTCAAAAGCCCTTTATCACTGAAATAATTAAATGATGTTGACTATGAGACATCATCCCAAAAAACAAGTTCTCATAAAACTTCTGTTACAGTCACACCAAAAAACTAACATTTGCTTGAAGTTTTTGAATCGTGTGCAAAATAGTCTTAACGTGATCGTGGCGTCTAAACAGGACGGAAAACTTTGCCAAAATAACTAAAGAAGCGACGACATTTCCCAGCAAGCGTACAAATAGAATACCTAATTTCAGTAGTCACTATTGAGAGCTTTGGGACGCTCTTCTCAAATACGTGTAGTTTTATGTCTCATTCCCTTGTATACGATTATCTCGTACTATTATTATACGTTCTGACGTTCCCGAAATGCTTGTATTTTCATGATTTCTCCGGTCAGTAGCCGTGTTATTTTTGTGATCGGCTGACGCATGCCGTACAGGACACACCACGTGCTCGAAAAATTAACGGTGCCATTTTATAAATTAATTAAATTAAATCGAAACGTCAAATTGTGTCTATGGTTCGGGTAGTGCTGGCAGCTTTTTCATTTACAGCTGTCAAAGTGTCGTTCAGTGGCCAGTGTTACTTATTTCGAAATATGATGACGGAACAGGAAGCGTTTGAAAATGGAACGATGCGAGTCGTTTCACTTTCGTTAGCCCGCGAAAGTTTCGTCCAGTTGGATGTGATCTTTTGAGTGTTTATTTCCTTGGTTTAATTGCGCATGTTTTGTTATTTTTACGAGATTCAGGGGATCTTTTATAACTGGTGTTATCCACGAGGATTAAAACAAGATGAATACGTTCTTTTAAGCCTTACTGCACTTTTATTATCGTGCTAGATTATTTCAGCTGTCGACTAATAATGGAGACGAAAAGTTTATGTAGTGATCAGTTTGTCCCAGTTTCGTTTTTTATACCTACCGTTCATTTAAATCATATATATTATTAGTCATAAAGTGCATCGTATTTTAGTATCATTTCCTCATTCTTATCTGTCGTATTTCAGGTGACTGCTTTGGCAGTAGTCCAAGGGATTTCGAATATTACATCATAGGTTTTAGAATATAACTTTTGTTTTGTTTTCTTTGAATTGCAGCCCTTTTCGACAGAATTTATGGTTGTTTGACATCAAGACGTTTGTAGAGCTATACGAGAATTAGAGAACTCTGAGAACATCAAAAGATGACACTTCAAATAACTCCTGCGTCTTTATTGTTTCAATCGGTTGGACTAAGTTTGACATTACCTATATCTATAGTATATTGTTCGTTTTCGTGTGTGAAACGGTTTAATCCATTTATTTAAAATACTGGAAGTGTTGATGTTTTCTTTACGTACATAGTGAATAATGTTTTGCCATCGTATTATGTCGGAAAAGTTCGGATTTATCTAGCTTTCTCAATTAGCTTTAGTAAACTTACCTACCAATTCCTAAAAGGGTCGGCAACGCACCTGTGATTCCCCTCGTGTTGTCTCCATCAGGTGACCCGTCTGCTCCTTTTCCCCTTCTTATATAAAAAAAAAATAGTAAGCTATTTGAGAAAGCTAGATAAATACGAACTTATCCGATAAAATACGATAGCAAAATATTATTCACTAGATCTTCTAGCCTTAGGTGTTATTCAAACAAACAAACTCACGCTCAAAAACTTGCAATTTGTAATATTGGTAAGATTATTCTCAAAACTTTTTCTTTCTTTGATTGAAATATACCTACAACAAAACGCACAACTTACGCCATTCTGTGCTTCGATACATATTTAGATGTGTATGACTCACGCGATTGTCTAAATTTATTGTCGGTCTTCCGCTCTTTTTACTTTTCTGTCTTCATAACGGAATTAATAAGATTTTGTTCGATTCAACCGTCTCTGTGGTAACGTTTGTTTATGGTTTTATTTTTATTTTTGCGCGCGAATTGGCGCCATTATAGAGTGGTTCATTAAATTTCTTTGAGTTAATAGTTTTATTAGCTTGTTGATTTGACAATAATCCTACTAATATTATAAATGTGAAAGTTTGTGGGTGAGTGAGTATGTTTGTTACTTCTTCACGGTGAAACGGCTGGACGGATTTGGTTGAAATTTAGCAAAAAGTTAGTTTATAGCCTGGATTTTTTAATTATTATAGGCTACTTTTTATCCCGATGTTCCCACGGGATAGGGATAAAAATCTCTAAATAACAACCGCTGGGCTTAGAGTTGAAAATTGGTATGTAGATAGCTGGACATCTGGAATAAAACATAGCCTACTTTTTATTCCGATATTCCCACGGGATAGGGATAAAATCTTGAAACAACCACCGCTGGGCTTAGTCATGAAATTTGACCATGATTGTTCTTAATGTAACGTCAATGAAAACAACGATTTAATTTTCGGGAATTCTCACGGGCATTTTTTTAAATTCTGGAATTTCAATTCAGCAGTTGGACCTTATGATTTACGTGTGCGAAACCGCGGGTAAACGCTAGTTGGATATAATAGACAAGTTTTCAATAGTATTTTTATTGTCTCAAGAATCGTCTTTCTATCGTTATTCTGTCGTTTTTATTAAGTTTTTATGGTTGTGTTATTGTTATTCCATTGAAACAAACAAGTTTGTTCATTTGACTTGCTCTATCCAATCTTTTTTTTTTTTAATTAACTTGATTTTTTTTCTACATTTCATAAAATTTTCATCACTTATGTGCGTGATTAAATTATCTACATTGCGCCCGCGTGAGGAATGTGGCCCAAGCTCTCTCATTCTAAGAGGAGGTGTGTGCCTTGTGATTTGACGAGTAATGGCCGTGATGTTTTCTAACTTCACTTTTGAACATTTTGTATTTTAGCTATCTCTCTGCGTTGATACTTAAAATAAACAAACGGCTACAGATGCTGCATTTCTCGCAATGTGCATCCAGCCAGTATTTTCTTTTTACAGCATCTAAATTTGAACGTGGCCACGCGCCAGTCTCAGCGCGTGCGCACCCCAACGTGCACCATTCGAATTTTGAATATTTTAATTTGTTTTTCCAATTTCTGCGTCGCCATTATTGATTTTGGTAAATATGTTGCGTGGGCCAGTTAAATACATTGTAAATAACGTACCGTTTTCCGCTGTTTTCTTAGTTGCTTGTTTTTTTTATTTAACTAATTGGTGTAATAAATCACAGTATTTTCTAAGATTTTCCAGTTTTTTTACCATTTTTTTTATCTAACAGAGCCCACAGCGTTGAGTCCTGTATCGGTACCGGCCGGACACAATTTGTCAAAAATTAAAACTAAAAGCCATTGGTAGTTCAAATAAAGAACTCAAATTATCTAATGGTTTACTGATAACTGGCCTGTGTTGAGTGAATTGTGCAAGACGTTCCACGAAATAACGGACCATAGATTAAATATTGTGTTGTGTTTTTTTAAGACAAAGGGTTTGAGTGTTAATGATTACAAAGGATAATAATAGTGACAATGGGGAAAAAGAGAAAGAATAACGGGAAAAAGGGAGGTAACCGGTTCTTTCGATGGATAAGAAGGTAAATTTGATATTTTATTGAGTGTTTCTCCAGTGTGCTCTAACAATTGTATGTATGTGAATAAAAAAAAACCCATTTCCTATACAAAATGCTTATCTGTTTACGACGTGTTAATAACTCGTAATTAACATGTGTTATAATTTAATTATAGCTGCGCATGTTTGTTTTTCTGTTTGAAGGTATCGTTATATTAATAACTCGAGTTAAATTAACATTTTTTGTTAGTGTAACGATCATATGTGACTGTGACATAAAAATAGTAGATATAAGATGCACAGAAAAAGAGACCAGGCGCTGGGAATCGAACCCAGGTCCTTAGCATACCGGGCTGCGTGCTGTACCGCTACACCACCACTGAACAGAAGTACAGACACAAATTTCTCCTATGCGCCACATATCTCGGCTTGTTTGTTTCTTATTTAGTTACTTAAGCAGCGACATTAGCGACATCTATGCTTTAGCCCTCATCGAGAAACTTTCAGCACCCCATCGGAACTAACCGCTCACCCGGACAAGAGATGTCGCTACTAAGCAATCAAATTAACATCGAATGGATTTTACGGGATGGCCGTAAAAGTAACAAAATTTGGAGTTGAAATAAAAAAAAAAAAAACAAAAAGACTCCGAAAACCAATCTTAATAAAAATAGTCCTCGCGTAATAATCAATACTGTTTAAAGCTAGCGACAGATTTTATTATTATTTATTGATCAATGGAAATTTACAGCATCATACTAATTGATATACCTACCAACGCGCTGTAAATTTAAAAACATGAAAATAATCACGAAAACCACATATACTTGATGAGTAATGGCTAATAACAATACCAAATAATCACAAATAATAATTAAATTAAAAAGTTATTTAGGGATTTTCATCCTTGCTTTCCAAGTCTAAAAGAGCAGCTAACGCGGCACTCCGTCGACACTGTTTCTGTGTCGATTAAAATGAGGAAAAAACGCGACTGTGAAAATAAGCTAAAAAAGCATAGTCAGAGAGTCGGACAAAAAACATTTGAAAAAAAAAGCGAATGTATCTCGCTAGGAAATTATTATATTGGGCAAATAACCTGACCAACCCTTTCAGGTTTACAGTTATTTATTTTACACCTTGTAGATTAACCTATAGTCACCCTAGGTTAGTATAGTAGCAATTTTCCGGTGACCACGTAAGCGGCGCAAGCGCGTAATGGAGCGTGCGGGTGCGCCTATTTCCACGCTAAGGCTCGAAAGCTACGTATTAATCAAGGCAGTCGTGTATGTCTGTCTTAGGTAGAGATTATTAATTATTTAAGTTGTAATTCTAGTGTTGTACAAGTTAATATTTATTGGACGGATATGCGAGTGAAGGGATGGTGTGCAAGTAGCTATATTGAAATGAAAATTCATTTGGGGTTAAAACGAAAACGAACACTACTAATATTACGTCCACAATATAATTTAGTTTTGGTCTTTTAAACTTTTTCAATCTCCGTTATTCACCTAACTTTTTTCCCCAGAGATAAAACCATTGCCGTCCCAAAACCCCACCTGGCAAATTTCATCGAAATGATTAGAGCCATTTTCGAGATACCGAAATAATACAAAAGTTGCTCATTGATAGGGATTAATTGACAAGATAATAATAAATTGTTAGGTGCGAAACTCTCGGTGCGCGGTTCCTATTTGCACTTGAGCAGATTTTTCTGCATACTTATGTATGATAAAGAAGTTATATTGATCTACGCAGTTCCGTACCAAGTATACATATAATAGTCCTTGAATGGCCGGATGCATCACAATAGTCAATTATACACGTTACATCGGCATTGTTCTACATTATCCATATGATAATAAGTCTGTATGTTAAAGCCGTTTCATCTTAATCCGACATTTAAAAACTGTATACCTACAAGATATCCCAAAATTATTTTCAGGGTTTTACACGGTATCCTTATTTCCTTGTTTAACAAATAACAGCGATTCAAAACTTATTGCGCCTTAGTAGACCCTAGAAAATATTGTTGTAAGTATTTTTTCCAAAATTATATTCTAAATTCCATGACATACTTGTATCATTTAGCAAATAATTAGGTTCATCATATTTTCATCATGCAGACTGATAATGTACAATTTTTCTGAAAGTTTTTCACATCCGTTCCAACGAATCCATAAAAAAGCCTAATATGGAAACCTTATTAAATACATTACACGGTATTATTTTTTATTTAATATGTAAATCAGCTTTTCAATGCGGTTTATGAATTATGATAGGCTGGGGTGATAGATGATAATTATGAAATATTATAAATTATAAGCTCCAGGCGTGTACTCTGTGCCATGCCATCTCCTGTGAGAAATTTAGAATATCAGTAATCAGTCATTTCTAGAAGAAAAAGAAAGAAAATACATTTATTCACAACACAATACACAACAATATTATTAGGTACAAATAAACAACAAGAAGGTAATGTGTCAGTCATTGCGGTTGTGAATCGGACACTGGCTCAGCATAATGCTAAAGCGTAAACACCCCATTTGTAAAAAAAAATCTAAAACGCACTTCAAATCAAACGATATTAACGTAGGTATCAAAAAAACTTGTACCTTTTCTTACAAAATGTATTTAATTTTTTCATTCAAATTTTATGTGTTCGTTTTGTGACACCCATACCGGGTGTATGAAAAAAACGTCACCAAATACTGAGATTTTCGATTGGGACATTTTTTTAAATCATCGGAACCAATTGTGCTTTTGATTCTGAGTAGAAAAAAACCGCTTTTGGTTTAAAACCACTAAATTTCATTAATACCTTATTCACTAATACCCCTAATTTTCTAATTGCCATGGGGGTATAATACCTAAATGTCAAAATGATTCATTCTTAAAATGAACGAAATTCATTATGACTGACCTAAAACGTCATATTCTCTAAATACCTAAAGATTGAAATGCACAATTCCTTCAAATACACCAAATTACCGAAATGACAAAATACCCAATTAAGAAACGTCTTATTAAGGATGAAAAAAAAGTATTTCGGTTTGACCAAAAAGTGAATTACAATTACAAGGTGTCTATCGATCGATGATCTAAGTCTTCTGTTTAATTTAACGTAAATCAATAAAATACTATAGTGTACGACAAACATAACTTACATAACTAACCCGGACGACCATGACAGCACCACACCCATAAGGTAATAGAGGAAACGTATGTAAACCCATTTATTAAATAGTCAATCGATATAACATGGAACTAACTGTTTGGGACGCGAGATATCTTTAAAAGAATTAGATTAGGCTTAAGGTATCATTAGCAATGAGGGTTTTAGGTACTTACTCAACTGAGCATAACATTACTTAAATCATTTTTTTTACTGCACTACAAATTTTATAGCTACCGAGTGCGCCCTTAACAGGACCAAATAATTTAAACATAATCGTACTCGTCAAACGACATTAGTTTAGCAACTTTTAAAAATCATTAGTTTTTATGTAGGGTTCCGTACCCAAAGGGTAAAAACGGAAACCCTATTACTAAGACTTCGCTGTCCGTCCATCTGTCCGTCTGTCACCAGGCTGTATGCCGGCTGTATGTTGACCGCTGTAACAACAAATACTAAAAACAATAAAATAAATATTTACATACAACAAACGTGATTTTTCTGCTGTTTTTGCTAATGTCTAATGAATGTTTATTGTAATTTCTTGTACTTACAATAATATATTTATATGTCTTAATTTTATTTATGTGAGTATATTTGTGTATCACGCGAGTCACAGACGGTTCTGACAGAATATCAGCGCTGCAGGCGTCTAACGCCTCAGCATAATGTTGAGTCAGCGGCCGTTTACTTTTCTGTATTTCTGTGTTTGCGTCTTTGTGAATGTGAATAAATGTCTTCTATTCTATTCTATTCTAATGTTGTATAGATGGCACGGAGTCCTTCGTCCGCGAGTCCGACTCGCACTTGGCTGTTTTTTTTTTTTTTTTTTCAATTACACTGTAAAATTTATTCTAAAAAGCAATGTATATGCGTGTGTGTGTATTTCTGATGTTTGTAGCGTGCCAGGGGGGCGTCAGTTGGGCTCCAGGATGGTACGTACAGTCACGATCGTTAATTTGGGACCCACTTTAGATCGAATATCTGTCATTTTGTATGACAATTCAAAGGACTTTTTCACGAAATGGGTCCCAAATTAGCGATCGTGGCCGTACACTGATAAATCTGATAATGCTATTTACCTAATTGGTATGAAAAAACGGAAGTTGTAAAGATTTAATCATTTTTAAAAGTCGCTGAACTAATCTCGATTAGTTTGATGAGTAGGTACGACCGTACGACCTATGTTTTAATTATTAGCTGTTGTTGAGGGCCCACACGGTAAAAGCCAGGGCGTCAACCACTTATAAATTTTTGCAGGATTCTTGAATTGCAATGCTTATAATCACAAATATCAATATCAGATCAGAACTGTTATAGAACTACAACCATTAAAATTAATGAATAAAAAACAACTCCAATTACTTCTAAATTTTAACGCACGCGCGCATACCAGTTCACCATCTGTTACCTTGCCTCTAACACCATAGCACGTGCCGTGGTATTCTACACCTCCATAACGTCTTTACTCTCAAAATTCCCATAGCACATTATTGCCTTTTTGATGCGCTTACAACCCATGGTAAAAACTATCATTCCCCCCTCTTCCAAACGTGAAGACGCCAAAATATCCTAAATTAGACTTAGTGACAAAAGCTATAAGAACGTTCCCAGGTGCATTTCAATTGAAAACCCCTCTCACTGTTTTAAAATCTCTCAGACACTTGAAACAAACAAAAGTTGTCTTTAATTCAAAGGGAAAAAGAGTGTTTGCAAATGCACCGTTGAATTTAGAAACTGTACCACTAACACTAGCATTCAATACGCGAAAATATCCACATTAGGAAGGTAACTCTGCGTTACTGCGAACGTGCGGGTTTGCTTTCAACTGAAGCCTTGGACCGAGCAATGTACATCGCCTGCACCGTTTTTACCGTAAGTCTTCTATGGAAATTGGTTTAATCGTCAATTGTAGGTACACGTCATAGTGTCGGTACGCCTACAGACAGTCGGTCGTGCGCCGGAGTCGATTTCTAAGAGAAATTCGTATTGAAATCTCTGGCATTCCCATGGGCTCTGTACTTTGACCGCTTTTTCTCCCATTAACTTAAAACTGCTAACTGTTGTTCGAGTGTCAATAAACTTGGAAGTGAAATTGTGGTTGTCTTTTGTTTTGACAAATGATTAATTGTTTGTGTTGTTACCGTCATGAATGAGATGTGTAAGTATTTTGAATTAGTTTGGAGTCACTCATTGTTACGTGTAGTAAGTTCTTAAAGTTGTATGGCTCTTTTAAACCGTGTTTTAATAATAGTATCTATAGATTGCGGGGCTATGGACCTAGTTACTATGTGATAGATTTATAAAGCCTGCAATGTATTGGTACTTACGTATGATTTTACTCTTAAGGTGAACACGCCGCTTCAGCGTTACATTAATATTACGAACCAAATTTGAATATTTATAACCATAAATAAACTGTCAATTCTAAAACTAAAATAGAAAATATTGTTTTCGTCAATAATTTTATAATCCTCATGAATAATTATTTAATAATCGTTCCTATTTGAAACAAAAACAAATCCGAATCCGAAGACTGTTTAACTGGCGCAGAAAGTAAAATTAATAACAATTACGTTTAGTTTATCTAAGTAATTGCTTCTCAGGGTTGAATAGATTTTTAACCAGTCTCAAAGTAAATGACCAAAGACAACTAGAAATATTTCAAACCAAATATGAACCAATAGCTCTCCTTCAAAACCTTTTCAAACATCAATACTAATTTTGATCCCAAGACATGACTAAGCAACGACAGTACAGACTCAAGTTTAAAATGCACTCTCTCTGGTAGAGCTAAGGATGTTCATTTCATATGTAAATGATGAATCACTGCTTGAAAGGTTCTAAAGTGAAAATTTGAATAGCGTCAATACATGGTGCGTGTGCTCATATGAATGACGCAGGGTATGCATAGAATGTTATCGATATTTTTTGTGATATTTTTAAATTAATTTTAAGTAAACCTTACCTGTGGTTCTGTTTTTATTAAGATTTCGGGATTTTACGTAAGCACATTCCCGTGCGAATAAAAAGTTTTAGCGTAAAAGAGTTAGAAAATTATTGAATTTATTATAATATTACTGGGATTTCAGTATGACTTTTGAGCCTTTTTCTTCGATTCGACTTTTAAAACCCAAATTGGACCTCTATGGCTCCCATTATCACAGGAAGCTAGATCAAATGTCAGCTGTCAAGAGTTCATTAACCCTGTAATGGCCGCTTTCCCACGAAAAATAATATCTAGCTAGACGCAATTTACATAATGTCGACTGTTTGTTAACAGTTCCCGTTACCGCAGAGTAATCTTGATTTGATACAGTTAAAATTGAAACATTGATCTTCTTAGAATGGAGTCTTGTTAGAATTGAGCGTGTTATAATGATTTTAGTTTTAAAGAACATTTCTGTTTAAGTTTTTTGCGGCGCATTCTTGGCTATGGTCAGGCCCCTCTTCCCCACTGGGCACACTGGGCACGTGCCCAGGGCCCAGCGATAGATTGGGGCCCCCAAAGTCCCTACTCCATTACCAAGCGATATCCGATAGCTACTCAACTCTTGCCTGAAAATCAGGCTTACCGAATGAAGCATGCTGTTTGTGCCCAGGATCCAGTTTCTCGAAGCATCGTTTTGTCTCATTTTCTCATATAATTTATGAGACAAAACACTAATATCATTAGTTTAATATGATTCGAGAAACAGGGCCCAGGGCCTCTAATAGGTGAAAGACGGCCCTGGCCATGGCGGTTTAACTGAAAGCGCTAGCAGTTTCAATAAAAAATCAACTTTATTACTAGGATTTTTTTGGTGACTGCTAATCTTGTTTCCCTATATTTTTTAAAAGCAAAAATATACTTACAAGAATTTCCACTGGGCGAGGTATGTAAATTTTTGTTTTCGCGCCCCTTTGTGGAAAAAACCCGTCAATTTTTATGGAAACATATTTTTTGACAACTATTAAGTTTTGCTTATCTCTGTTGAGATATATCTATATCGATTTATAAATCGTGAAATTTAAATCGTGAATCCAAATTAGTGTTTCAAGCTCAGTTAATGCATTGCATAATAATACATTGACAATATAATTCATTGACCCATTTGTTGAAAAAAGTGAAAAAAAATACGTTTTTCATACGTTTGTTCAACCAAACAAATGGGTCAATGCATTATATTGTCCGGCATTAACTGAGCACGAAACACTAATTTAAATTTCACGAATCAAAAAACAATACAAACTTACTTTTTACTAATTTTGATTGTGTTGACTTTGAAGTTTCATTTTTCACTGCTCCAAAGCAGACCTGCCCTCTGTACCATTACTAAGAGAAACTTAACAATTTTGTCGAATTGTAACACTTGTAACTTATGTGGTTACAAGAGCTTGATATTAAGTTAAGCTTGATCCCTCCATGCATTCTAGCGAAAAAGGTTCTTGAGAGACGGACGGACAGCAAAGTGAAGTATAAGGGTTCCGTTTGTATCGACTGAGCTACCAAACCCTAAAAGGCTAAATAAGAAGAATTTCGTGTTGTAATCAATGTAACTAAAGTCACATAAAACCTGAGCTTTACCCATGTTATACTCATTAACGGCTGATAAAATACAGCCTTGTAAACTTGCAACAGAGTATCCTCAAGTTACTTAGTTGCAGCTGTTAGAAAGTAAGCAAAAGTTATAGATTTCCTTTTCCAGAGTCGCCGCTTACGAACAAGTCTAAAGAAAAATAGTCCACCTCTAACTATGATAAGATAAAGATGGTATTTTTATACTTATTGACTATCATAAACATAAATTCTTATAAATACTCAACAAGTTTGTGGATAATCTACAACTTTTTAGTGAAACGACCACGACTCAAAACGACTAAAATATGGAACCAGCTCCCTGGGACAGTGTTTCCGGAGCGGTACAGGTTAGGGATCTTTAAAGAGCGGCCAAGAGGTGTCGGATACGCCTAAGATAGGGTTCTGTAGTCATTACGAAAAAAATCAAGTAAGATTTTTCTAAGGATTTCGTATTTTGTACGGAATCTTCCAAGTTTAGTCATAGTACTCTTAAGTTTTCCTTGTAAATTTGAGATACTGACTACCGTCCTGAATTTTTTCACCCAACAGTTTAGCTTTTAGAGGGGGGGGGGGTCGCTCGATTTGAATGAAAATTTGCACTTTAAAGTTGAATATTTCGCAAACATCTCTGAATTGAAAAATCGTCTTTGGCAACCTCCCCCATGCTTTTACAAAACCTATCCAACGATACCCCACACTATAGGGTTAGTCGAGAAAAAAATCACCCCCACTTTACGTCTGTGGGATACCTCACACAGTTGTAGTCCTTCTCCTCCCTTTCTCCTTCCAAATTTTATTTTATTACTTTGTCTGCGTGCGTAGTTGCTACATATATCCATGCACAATTACAGCTTTCCAGCATTGACAATCTCTGAGCAAAGGCGCGGACGGACAGACAGACAGACATGGCGAAACTATAACGGTTCCGTTTTGGCCATTTTGGCTACGGAACCTTAAAAACGAGCCTATCAGTCTCTCAGTGGGCCGGCAACACACCTGTGATATTCCTCGTCAACTACAAAGTTTACAATTCTTAGTTACGTGAGCAATATTTGGGCTAAAATCCCTGCATAGGATTTAAATGACTGATTTAATTTTAACCCCCGGCGCAAAATGAGGGGTGTTATAAGTTTGACGCCAATGTTGGTTGTGGCATGGTAGCTTTCAAACACCGATTTCGGTTTTTAAAGTGAAAGCGCGTTTCTTTGCGGTGCTTTTGGCTTAGTGCTAAAAAACCCTGAATCGGTTCAGAAGTGCCAAAAATATTTTTCGAACAAGAACTTTTGAATCTAGTCAGCTTAGGTCATTTATTTTCGGCTCAGTAAATGAAATGGAGCGTTACATCTTCTACCATTACCAACATAATTTTCCTCCGACATGCGCTGCTGGTATCCAACTACAAAGTTTCCAATCCTAGAGTATACCTACTCTTATTTGCATAAATAGAAAACAGTAATTACACATTTAATTTTAACCCCCGGCGCAAAAAGAGGGGTGTTATAAGTTTGACGCCAATGTTGGTTGTGGCATGGTAGATCTCAAACGGATGGACCGATTTCGATTTTTTTTAAGTGAAAGCGCGTTTCCTTGCGGTGCTTCTTGGCTTAGTGTAATTAAAATCGGTTTTTTTGTTTTTGAGATATTGAAATTTTCTGAGTCAGGGGTTTTCAACTTTTTAAGTTAGTCAGCTTAGGTCATTTTTGTCGCCTCAGTGAAATCGCCAAGCGGTCACAGCGGAAGACAGCGTTGGCCTACCATTACCAACATATGCTGACTGGGACGCTTCGCGATCGCATATCGGCTTCGTTATTATTTTTGTGCGTTTAGCGAATAAATACTCTTATTTCTAAATTCTATTTCTAATTAACAGTCAAATTCGGTACCCTAAGTTTTCTAGAATGGTCCATATAATATTTTTTATCGATATTAGACTTAATTATCTCTCAATCCTGTAGGTAGTTTTTTTACACATTTCGTTTTTACAAATATTTATCTATCTACAGGAGTGAGCTACATTATAAGTCTACTATCGATGACAATATAATATTTGACCATTCCAGAAAACTTTAGGTACTTACCCAATTAATTATACCTTTTTTTACATACAACTATCCTAGAAGCAACTCGTTTAAATTGTTAGTTTTCTTCTTAGATTCCTTATCTCGATACTCATCCATTTATTAACCAAATCTTCCCACCGCCTTAATTCGTTTACCGTACAAATAATACAGTAGATACAGCCACAATTGGGCTCGGAGCTCAATTAGCAGCCATTTTGATTTCGAGATTGATGTTTCTTTTGTATCGATTGAGGCTGCAATTTAAATTTATAATATAGCTAGATGTAGTGGAATTTAAGCAACTAATCGTGGTAAAGAAACTACATAATAATGTTGTAAGATTAGATTCCCTTCGGAATGAGAGGATACCTAATAAGCTGGAATTGACTCGTCTATAACATCATTTTGGTGTCCTATGTTCTCAAAAGTCTAATAAAATAAAATCTTGTGTCAATATAAATAAAATCTCATTTTATCAAGTATTAGCATAGTATGAATTAAATTCGGGTTTTTTTCATAAAATGAGTGATGACCGCGATAGTATAAAATATTGTATTAGCATAGTAGTTAAATAATAATAATAATAATATATTTCCTTATTTAGGAATTAATCCCATTATTACATTTCATTACGTTATATCACACATATTATTTTGAAGTACATAAATTGAATTAAATTAAATGAAAACATAGTTTCCTAAAAGAAGTTGGCATTACTTTAGTTGGCGTGCGTCGGAGCAATTTGCTGTCTGTCTGTCCAACGGGTATTGTGCTAGTGCTGCTCTTGTTGTTTTGGTTGAATTAATGATATCGATTTAAAAAATATACATAGCTTACAGGTATTTCCACAAACCAAAAGCAATTGGAATCGCTAGAGATGCCAATATCGATAAATTTTGTACATACGTACTACGTTTACATAAGTATAATTACGAACTATTAAAAAAAGACTTAAAAAAACCTACTTTTTTAAATCTGTAAAAACGTATCGTTATCGTAAGTTAGTTCTTATATTCGGAAATATCTGAGACTCTGAGTAGAGTTCGGTTCTATTAAAAAAACTCATTTAACCCTGACTCTCTTGAAAACTCTACGGGGCTGTTTCACCATCCATTAATTAGTTTTATTTGACGGATAAATTTAATCAATGGATTTTGAAACAGGGGGTAAAGAACATGAAACTACCGTGAGACTCACTCCTGTTAAATAATATTGTAACGGATAACTCACGTCTTAAATCGAGTTTAACTCGACATGTTTCGGGCCATTTCCTAGCCCTTCTTCTCAGGAGCACGCGACTCGGCGGCTGCCGCAACACGCAGACTACGCGCCACCGCTCTGCTCGCGCGACTGCCCGACGAAACTAACACCGGCGCACAACTACCCGCATTTTTAACGTCATTTTTTAGTCGCGAGAGCAGAGCGGTGACGCGTAGTGTGCGTGTTGTGGCAGCCGCTGAGTCGCGTGCTCCTGAGAAGAAGGGCTACGAAATAGCCCGAAACATGTCGAGCTAAACTCGGCTTAAGACGTGATTTATCCGTTACAATATCATTTAATATCAGGGGGTAAAGGTGCGAAAACGATTAACTTATCATTTGTGTACCTTATTCAGTAGGATAAACAGTTAATTAAGACGCTTGACGACTGTACATAGTTGGTCAAGCGCGTTAGCGCAGTAGTGGTAACAGTACTTATAGAAAACCTGAAGTGTTGTCATACTTGTCATCCTCTTAATCAATCAGCTAAAATATCACTTTGTTTATTTATGCCATCCAAACAAAGTGTTGCATCGTTGACGCGTCCACCAACAGATCTTATCGACTATCGATGACATAAGTATCGACCTTCGCCCATCCCTACATCTGTCGTCACTCAACTAATCGCTTCATTGGTTTTACTGTTATGTCTGCCAGTTGAAACAATCAACTGAATATGAACCCTACCCTTGTGGTACAAAGTCGGTTAATCACCATCCTACTCGTGAGTTAGACTAATGTAATCGTTTTGATCGATTTTAAACTTTAGTTTTGTTTATTAAGAGTAGTTTATGCTTTGTAGGATTTGTAGACCATTCTTCCATTTGGATAGTATCATGCGATTCAGGAAAGTCCTATTTTGAACCCCCGACATAAAAAGAGGAGTGTTATATGTATATATCTAAGTTTGACGCCAATATCTGTCTGTCTGTTTGTGATATCGTTGCTTTCAAACAGATGGACTGATTTGATGCGGTTTTTCAACTATTTTAAGTTAGGTAATTAATTACCATACTTAAACTGACCCGAGATTGACCCCTGTCTCAAGTGATGTTCGGTGTTGATGAAGCTAAAGCTGGTTGGTTACTATTTACTAGGCGTTTTAATTAATCTAGGTTAAATTGTATATCTAGGAACTAAACTGATGGCTCATCTTTATTAGCTATGCACCTGTATGCCTCCAGGGATGCAACGGGTGTGGTTTTATCGGAACGGAATGCGGAACCAGATGTTTTCAGTTTAGTTTATCGGCACCAAAAACGGAATCGGAACCGAAAACGAAACCGGAACCAGAATCGGAGCCTGAGTTATAGGTAGACGAGATGTTAAGGGTAGGCCTACTAAACCTAAGGGTTTATTGCGTAACGTTTTTGACACTCGCGATCACAATCAAATGATAGTTTTCGCACACAAAAACTGTCATTTGATTGACCTCTGTATGTTTTTGATGTACGCCGCTCATGTCCAGTCGCCGCGCGTTGACATTCGATATATATATAAGTTCAGTTTCAAAGTAACGAACCGAAACCGAAACGGAAGTTCCGACAACGGAAATGGAATCGGAGCTCCGTAACATCCCTGAGTCCACTACATCGGAAGTACTTTTAGGTACTTATATTAAACACAATTTCTTAATTTCATCTTATCCTACTGAGGCACAAAACAAACTTTTGTTTTATGAACATGAAACTTTATGTCACGTATGAGAGAGTTCAATATCAAATTACCGATAAGTCCTTTATAAAGGACTATATACGGTAGGAGGTCAAATAGATTAGGTAGTTTGTGCAGTCAAATCGTTGTACTTTTTACATACCTACCTATCAAAAAAGTGGTAAGTAATTATCGTCTTCAAAAGAACTTCGATTAAAAAAAAGACTTCATGCAAATATAACACTTTATCGAATCGAAACACTGAACACGCTCCAATAATCCACTTGGCATTATAAAAAAAAGATTAAATTGTCAGATAACATGACTTAACCAAATTAACCGGTAGAAAGTAACAAATTTAACGGTTGGTTGAACGGTCGATTGTTACGATGAGGAATCGATTTTTATAGATTACGCAAAGCTTTCTATTATATAAGAGCATATAGCACGACATATCGATATTAAGGCAATCGATCATGAAAATTTATCGTAGAGGTGCCAATGTAACTTTGATTACGTCATCTACATCGAAAGTACTCAGAGAAATTTAAACTTCCTAGTCAGGACACGCATAAAAGTGTAACACCTAGTTCTTAACTGTCAATACAATATAGGTACGGTAAATACCTATTCAATATCAAGTCTACGTGTAAGTTTTGGTTTAAAGGCTTTTCATTCATGAACTACGTTATACCAATTTTGACTATTTTTAGACCCCAGTTAGTTGTCACATGTATTAGTACTATGAAAATTGTACCTAATTATTTTATTGCCCTAACACAAACCGCTCGTATGTGTCATTAATTTAAATTAATTATCAATGTTCCGTAGCAGACCAATTAATAAAATACGAATACGACTTAAACCATTGGGTTAAGTGCCCATTCTTGGAGCAATCACAAAACTGGTTCCGAACTTAAGAATAGATTCATTTGGTCAAACGGGTTACCGCAAAAATCAAATGTTTTTATTTTGTATGTTTGGAGATACTTTAGCCTTTCCGAGTAAGGTAAATTTGATAAAAAAAAATGACATAAGTACTTACTTGAGTTTTTTTAAAGTTTTTATTTCCAGAACAATACAGGTCCAACTATTAAAAAGGTATATTAGGTACAATAAAATTAAATAAACTAAAACTATAATAAATCTAAAAATGGACCCTGCGGCATGGTACCAAAGATGCTGGCAGCATTTCCCCGCTGGATCGCAAGACTGATGCGTTGAGCGAGGAAACTGCCAGCTCTTCGGTCTCCTGTGGTATCTCTGAGTGTCTTTGATAGATCTTTGAAGAGACTCAGAGCGTCAGGGCCCCACGGACCAAGGGTCTCGACGCCGAAAGGTACAAAATCATATTCGGCACCGAGACCACTGTATTTTCCTGCTTTGGCAGTTTCTGCCATTTCTGCTGCTGCTGCTGCCCTTATTGATGTTCGGTGGAGATGAGACGGGGCCAGTGTGTCAACACAAGTTGCATCCCACACTAGCACACGTCGCATACTCCACGGAATCAGCGACATTCCGTCCGGTCTCTTGCCGTCATTTCTAGATATGCCTGTCGGCTCTAAAATAGCCGGCACATTGACCGTAGCAAGAGACCGACGGATAATATCATTAAGGGCAGCATGTCTTGAGAAACGCCCCGCATTTCTCTGGCAGGAAGGACCGTGATGCCCAAGCCGGTCCACGTCGTTTCCAATTTTTTTTTTAATACTTAAGTAAATTTAAGTTTTTAGGTAATTAATATTTTGTTGCACGTTCATCTATTCTGTGTTAATGTTTCGATTTATTAACTTATTTTGTGTAAGTAGGTAAGTATGATTTTGTGTTTTATTTTTGTAATAATAACGCTTCTTGTTCTGTAGTTGTGCTTTTGCCTTTTTTTTTACAAAATTGTGGTTGAAAACGATGTTTAAGAAATAAATGACAATGTAATGCTTGGCTGTGTAATAAGAATAGAAACCCATAGTCTATGTTTTTTATTTAAAAAAAAAAACAAAGAATGCATTCCGTTTCACGAACATCGGTGTCAACCAGCATTGTTTTACTTACTTTTACAAAAAAGTAACAATTGAACTCAGCTTTAATTATAATGCGAAGTATGTGAACCAATCAATTCCACATTAACAGACTTTCGTTTATTACTCACAAAGAAAGTAAACGTGTATATTTCACTTGCTTTTACTCATATATTGTGGACAAGTAGGGCAACTTGATACCTTGGGTACTTAGAAATTCTTCATAGTCCCTTTACCTACTTCACGAGTGTCACTGTTTCTTAATATTTTTTTTTGTACATCTGTATTTAATTGCCACATCGCTTTTGGACTTAAGATGATTATTTTTAGTGATTGACAAAAATATTATGAACAGATTAGAAAGCCATACAGTTAATTCATATATGTCTCTTTAGGGCTAATGGTCAAACATTAGTAGGTTTCTTTTTATACATCACTTAATTAAATCCAAATTTCGTAATGATAATGCTGGTGAGTATTGTTATTGTTACTATTGTTGTCTGACTTGAGGCTGGAAAATGTAAAAAAATAAGTGTAAATTAAAATATAAAAAGTAGTGACCATTGGTTAGAAATAGCTTATAATGCCGGCTTTTACACGCAGCCCACAATTTTTAGAGTTACATTGAGAATCAACCAGAAACTTCGCTGTCGAATATACTCACCAACGCTTCCTTTAAACACCTTTCAATTGTTAAAAAAATGTTAATCATTTAACATTGTTTTTCTCTTTCAGCGACTTGCCAGATGAAGAGGACAAGACATCACCCGTCCTTCTCCTTGGCGTGAACAAGATATCGGACTCCCCGTTCGTCAGACGTCGGTCTACTGAACCCCACACCACTGGCTCTATAAGGTTCTTCAGACCTCCCAAATCAAAGTACACTAGAGGTCTCCAAGGGGATGAAAGATTGGAGAAAATTAGACAAGACCTACAGACGCATAAGCAAAAACCGGAAAGATACATTCCAGATAAACATGAAGTGTCTATGGAACCCGAGGACAGGAACTGTCTGAAACTCAGTTGCGTTGGAAACTGTATTTGTGATAGAAAAAGATCGTCGAATCGCGGGTCCTTCTCTTTCCATCGTCCGGAGAGATCTTCGGAAAGCTTCGGGCACACGGAGAGAAAAGACTCGGAGAGCGACATCGAGTTTAAATATACAGAACACATTCCTAACACACAGCCTTGCACAAGCAAGCAAAATTCCTACAACATCACACCAAAATCGACTGAACGCCGACATTTCCTTCTGACGAACCTCAATGAGCGATTTCGGAAAACCCTGAGCTTGGATTCCCGCAAGGTTGAAACTAATAGGGTGCCGCTGAGTTTACCAAAGGAAACTCGTCCTAAATCCCTAGTTAACACTAGTAACATCTGCGTGCAGCAATATAGACCATGCGAGCCATTTGTCAACCCAAATTTTGATAAAACTAACCAGCCTAAGAAAAAACGGAAGTCGTTCTTCTCTTTAGACACATTTTTCGATAAAAAGTCTGACACGTCATCAGTAGATGACTATTGCTCGTCTAAATATAAACGTTTCGAGCTAGAAAGTGACGATTCACCCGTATTCAGACGTGACTTGTCTAAACACCGAGAAAAAACACCAGACCTCCTAAATCTTCCGGTTATAATTGATTCTGTTCGTAAAAAACAATCAGATACTAAAAGGCAGCTTGAGAAATTAGAAAGCCATTTCTACAGGAGCTTGAATAAAACGCAGACCGTCATAGACGCTGTCCCTAAAGACGCAACTGACGTACAAGGACCGAGCGGACATACCAATCACTTATACGTCGACGACGACGACGTTGAATACATTGAGCCTATACGTAGTAACTTTACAAGCCAAAGTACATTAATATTAGATAAGAATGTAGCTGGAGACTTGACATTGAAGCCTGATTCCATTCTTACTATAAACACTGATGAAACAGATATAAAGCTGCCAAGTTCAACTGTTTCACCTAAGTCTAATGAAGCAAGGATTATTGACAATGATCTGGATAGTATAGGAGCTTATGAAGTTGAAGTTAAGGAGTCTGATTTGTTGAAAGCGTGCGCCAAAGAATTAACTGTGAAAGTCATGGATAAATCGGTGGATTCAATTGGAAGTTGCTCTCTAGACGTGGACGCTAGCACAGATTTTTCAGGTAAACTTAAGCTTTAAATGTTGTGTACTTAAGCATGTTTTGATGGAAGTTTGTATCATTATTTTTGATTTCAATTTTGTCTGTATCTTTTCATATTAGCACATTTATCATATTTAATCATATGTATTCTACTTGTCATTTAATATTGTTAATAAATGTAAACTTTTCATTTTCATTGATTGAATCCGTGTTTTCTTTATTACCTTTTCTTTCTGTGATTGTGTATGATGCTTGCGTATTTTTCTTTCTATAGTGTTTACGTGTTGTTCTTTAGTATCCTTATTACGGTGTAGCAAATAAGAAGTCATTGCTCATTGCATAAAACAATTTGCGAATTAAATTGCCGTTGATATATCATCAGTTGCTATTATAATGTTCTACTGAAGAAAAATAATTCTTATGAACGGTCATAGTGGAGATTAGGTTCTCTGATTTCTTTACTCGGAGATACTTTTGGCGAGAGGAATTAAACTATTCAGCCGTTAAAATGTAGAACCCACCGTATTCCCAGTCAGTAGCTTAGCTAGTTTTTTTTTTAAATAAAAAAAAACTTGTTGCTATTCCTAGAAACTAACGTACCTACATTTCAGCAGGTAACGAAGTTTCTTTATGTTAAGTTTACAATACAGTATGTATAATCCAATCCATTACGTTTGTCATAGGCGTAGGCCGTGTTGAAACAGCGAAGTGGGGCAACTTGTACTTGATGTAACGCAACGTCCCAAAATACATGTTTTGGCGTCTGCATTTTGTCTCGCTAAATGCTTTCTTAATCTTGTCGTATTTCGTATTTCTTAAAAAAATAAATGTTTGCATAGTATTACAAACCGATTGCGGGCGAATATTCAGCGTTTTTGCAGCGTTTGTTTTTTGTCATTAGTGTCTTCGCCGGTGTTATTAAAAGAGCTAATGCTCAGGGTTGTTTTTTTTATGAAAATTTAAGACAATGGCGATGCTGAATTTAGCGTTATTAAAATTCTTGTGACTTGTCTTTCCATTGTGCGCGGTCAAAACGCTCGAATATTCGCCTTGCACGTGTTTAACTAGAATTAATTAAATATTCAGTAGTTTCCTTCTACATACATAGGTACCTACATTAATACCTTTTAAGTATGTAGGAACATCCGAACATTTTATTCAACGTTACGTAACTTGAATTAACTTTAGATAACATTATACTATGGTTTTAATCTAGGCCATGTATAGCTCACAATGCGCTTGCAAAATGCAATTTACAAACAAAAAGACAATAAACACAAACATGCTAAGCGATATGTCGGCCTCGCGTCCTACGCACTAATGTATGAGCCGGTCATTGTCGCGAGTCAGTCCATTCACGGTACGGACACGCGAGGAGTCGACATTACCGTCACACACAACCAAAGCACACAACATATAATTTAGCGAATATATAATAATATACAAAACTGTCGATAAAAGCAAAGACATCCGTAATAATATTTCATTCGCAAATTATTAAGATCAAGTCGTCGACCGTGAAACGGAACGGTACGCTGGCCGCAACCAACGGGCCGTTCAGAAAAAAAGGACAAAAGTTAGTTTGACATTTTGTGATGTGCTGTCATAAATTTTGTGTAGAAAAATTCCTAAGTTCGTGATTTATTTGTATAGTCGTATAATTACGACCGTTTTGTACTTAATTTGTGTGTTACAACTGAATTATTCTGGTAAGTGTTTATTGCATGTTTTCGACGTATTTATGTGGCCGTGATTTCCTTTAAAAAGTTCGGCATAAAGTCTACCTGCTTTTTTTTTTCGTTTTACTTTAACACTATGTACACTTATGCAGTTTTTTGATGTGATTTCTTACTAAATTCCCTTTTTATTTGTGTTTAGTCATGTAGTGACGTAGCGTCAGCGTGATATGTGGAATTTGTAGTGACTAACACACAATTTGTTTTCATTAAAACATCTCTTTCTTATTCTTAATCACATCTTCATCTGTTCATCCGTTGACTCACTTAACCTCTCGGCCGACTGTTCTTATTACGACCACACACAATTCATAGCTTGAAAGTTTTAAGTTAAAACGTTACATAAACCTAACATTTTATGACACAAAAATAATTACTTGAGAATTTATGACTAAGCCTCATAATTACGCGAAGGTATTATTGCTTGGTAATGTTTCTGTTTGTTTTCTATTGACAAGAAACATTATTTCTAATTAGATACATTGTAACTTGTAACATGTTGTAATTTTCTTGGAGTTGCAGATTATTGCAATGCCACTTATCTAAATGATAAAAATAGATAGGTATTAATTATTAACATCACCCAGCTAAGTGCACGCTGTGTCAAACATAATCAAGACATTTATTCTGTACTGTCACCTGCATTAATATCTACAGCAGTGTTTAAAAATACCTGACACATTTTACCAGCCCTAGAAATAAAGTTGTAAGTATCAGATATTTATGGTTTGTTGTGTCAGATATTTGAGGTGACTGTACTATTGCTCATAATTTAAATTTTAGCTATCTGTAACTGCACAAACTAAAGAATTTTCTGTCATATCCTCGTGGGCCCTAGCTAACATAGATAGTCCTGGTTTATTTTAATTGTTGGTACTTATTAATTATTTACATTATCTGAACTTGGCAGAATTAATTATCATCATTCAGGAAGGAAAAAAAAACTGGTATGCAGGAATATAATTGTTTATTAATGTTAGTACTTCTAGATACTATTTCCTTGACATATTTAATTAATGGGTTGGTTTTTTCTCAGGCTTAAGTGCACTTGTTTTAATGAAAACGGGATAGAAGGGTCAGGGACCTATGTCACCACGCTGGCAGGTGCAACTACTAATTTCACAGAGAACCATTTTGAAAACATGCATTATCTTAATCGTGAAACACTAAAATTGTTACGCAAACCTGACAGCTTTAATCTCATGTTGCGTCACGTCAGATTAACCGACAAATACAAGTACAAATAAAAGTTGACAAGGAAAAATATTTTTTACTTCACAACATATTAATAAATATAATTTAATAGATTGTTAATCGACATATATGTCACTGACAATTGTCATTATGGTGAAATAGGGGCATGATAAAATCTCAAAATGTCAATGTAAAGACTAGTAATCAATATTTTACTCAACACAAAAAGTCCTGGTGATAAGATATTTGTCACTTCTATTTATAGAAGTCACCAAAGTAAATAAAAACTAGTAGAGGTGTGGTGAACTATGAACTTATATTTAATATTCCGACCTTGACATACTAATAAGTTATACATACTTACTCATGCATGACTATGTTTACTTTGATACCTAAAATTCTTTACTACTGACATTGAAAATTCACTATACTTGGTTGGGTAGGTATTTAACTAAATGTAAACAAAACAATGTTAATTGGTGTCTTAAATATTGAAATTCCACCATTAAACTATCTAAACATTTACATTTCTGAATTGAAATACACTAAGACTAGTGTATTTCAACTAGACAGTTTGGATTACAATGATAGATAAGTAAAATGTATAAAACCCTTGAATGTACCAAATCTGGCAGCTGAAGTTTGTTTACATTTATTTAAATATCTATCCAAACCAATTATAGCTAGTAGTGTCCATAAATAACTTAGGTTTTTTTTTATTTTACAACCCACCTCTCCGCCAAGCTAAGAATTCCTGTGATTCAGCTCGAACCTCAACCCAACTTTTCGTTAATCTCGCGTAAGATCTCATCTCTCGTTAGTTAATTTAGAATTTAATTCAGCTCGCAACCTCAACCTAACTGTTTCAAGCATCTTTGGTAGGGTGGAGCGTCTATGTATGGAGAAAAAAAAAATGTTGAATCAGTCTCGAATACCTCTAAAAACTTGCATATGGACTATTTTCTAACATAAATATTTTTATATAATTTTTCGATATTATGTTTTAGCCCTCGAAGATTTTGATTCTTGTATGAAAACTTCGTAATTTCACATAAAAATAAATAAATATTTTTTATGCTGAAAACTGACGGGACATCAGCTTCAATCAAAAATTGTATCAATACATACAGTTTCGAGTTACAAGTCACATACATACTTAAATGAAAATTGGTGGTATTGGTAGTTTTAGCAGTCTATTTAATTTATAATTTTGGTACATTTAGTACAGTACAAAGGCGTTTTACTTAAACTAAGGTATATTTTGAATAAGATGACAACATAATTTTAGGTAACATAATATTTTATGTAATTTAACATAACATTTTTTCAATCTTGAATGACAGTAGAGGCTCAAAGTAGGTTTGAATATTTTTATTTTTTATTTTTCTCATAAACCTTTGAACAAATCGCAACTTTTTAGCATATTCAGCATTCAAAATCCAAAAAAAAAAAAATCGCTCCACCCTAATCTTTGGTACCATGCAGCAGGGGCCATTTTTAGATTTATTATAGATTTAGGGGCTGTTTCACCATCCATTGATTAGTCTTAACTGACGGTTAAATGTGATGCCGTCTCTATTTGTTTTGTTCGAATAGACGGAGACGGCATCACATTTAACCGTCACGTTAAGACTAATCAATGGATGGTGAAACAGCCCCTTAGTTTATTTAATTTTAATCTACTAAGTTTTGGTTTATTTATTTTGAGGTAACTTTTATATTATTCTATCAATAAAGTTAATTTAGTGATTAATATTAGCGGAGTTAACGTGCAGTTTGCTTGCAGTTTACGTGCAGTTTCGCCAGGGCCGGATTTAGAGAAGGGCAACCGGGGTTACAGCCCCGGGGCTCCCACAAAAGAGGGGCCTTAGACTTCGGTTTTTTTTTCAAATTCCGACCAGTATCACTAGTAAACAAACAACTATTCATCTATATTTGTTCACTTCAATTAGTCATTAAGTAAAATATAAAAATCTCAAATCACCCTCATTTTATTTGGAAAACTCCACTCCTTTGTTGCCCCAAGGCCTCCAGACCTCTAAATCCGGTCCTGAGTTTTGCCGACGGTAATGGGAATTGGCGGTCGATAAATACGTTACGAGAGCATGATAAATACTTTTTAGTACACCTTGGATGTTGGAACCATAGGCACTTGTCTCACCGCCAGCGAGGAAACGATTGGCTATCGACTATTTTCTCGCTCAAGAAACGAACAAAAGATATAAGGTCCTGTGTGAGTAAAAGAGACACATATATTAATAGTTGATAGCTGGCAGTTCACACTGTCGGCGAGAACTCGCTCTTACATCTTCTGTCGCAGCGACAAGAGCTATAAAACTCGCTGAGCTATAGATACTCGCTCAGCGATGTCAGCTTGGCGGCCGCCCCGCACGAGCGAGTCGAGTGGAGCGAGTAATCGCCCGTCGCACGCGAACACTCGCTTACAGCCGAGCGACAAAACTACACTCTCTTCTCGCTGCTCGCCCACTCGTTTCTAGTTACTCGCTCTACTCGCTTCTCGCTCATCGTCGGCGGTGGGACAAGTGCCATAGTATGTAATTAACCAAGACTGTGTGAATGTTGTGTCATACTTAGATGCGATAAAGCTTTATCATTACATGTGATAATGTGCACGGTAGATAACGTAATTCAGTTTAAAGGCGTGTTTCTAATTGTCATTCGTGTGCGTGTTTTTATTTATGAGTTAACCATGTGTGATTATTTTCCTATGTTTATGTGTTGTGAGTTTTTTTTTTAATTAATCATTTATATTTTTTAAATGGTTCTAGAAATTAAGTAACTGTTATCATTGTATCTAATTATTATCTGTTATCATTATGTCGTAACTACTGTCAGCTTAGTGGTTTATCCTACTAATATTATAAATGCGAAAGTTTGTCAGTCTGTTTGTTTGTTAACTCTTTACGTTTAAACCGCTGTACCTATTTAGATGAAATTCGGCATACAGATAGTTTGAGTCCCGCCGGGGAAGGACTTAGGCCGAGGCCGCACTACTAATGACTGAACCATAGTAAAAGAGATAAACCGCCGCGTTTTTTAACCGCGTGACTTTTTTATACAAGTATACTTAATTTCCTGGGGTTCAAAGTGATAATACTAGTACATATGTTAGCAGTAGAATTTATATCTTTTGAAAAAGGAATAGTGTCATTTTCTGTGTATCATTCAAATTAACAAAAAAATAAATTCAACTTTATCTATGAGACATTAAGATTTGAATTTCGATAGTCAAAATAACACGCAAAGGACTTATCACACTAACTAACACACACGAGTAATATTTACCTCGACGTTTCGGCAACATTACAAAAGCATAAAAATTTCAACCGAGACGATGGTTATAAGCTTTCATCTTAGTAGAATCCTGTTATAAATAAGTGTCGGCGTCGAGATGGATGTTCTGAGGGACGATCGGACGTTGTTAGTGTTGTGTGTCGGTGTGATGGGGTGACAAATAAAAATGACCAAGTGCGGGTAGTTCGTGATACGAGTGCCGGTACTATTTGTGATCAAGTGCGGGTAGTTCGAAGGACTCGCGCTGCTAGGCAGACTTGACACCCCACACTTCAGTCTACTCGTGACCACGGCCACTGTAATGTTGCCGAAACGTCAAGGTAAATATTACTCGTGTGTGTTAGCGTGATAAGTCCTGTGCTTGGTATTTTGACTATGAGTGAAAATCACGAAAGTTTAAGACATTAAGGGGCTGTTTCACCATCCATTGATTAGCGTTAACCGACGATTAAATGTGATGCCGTCTCCGTCTATTCGAACAAAACAAATAGAGACGGCATCACACCTAACCGCCAGTTAACACTAATCAATGGACGGTGGAACAGCCCCTAAATTTCGATGTCAATTTTTGTTGTATGGTGGGTCGCAGTCGCAAGAGGATAAAACCGCCAACCAGTGCGGCTGCTTGCATTACTTTACTTGATTCACAAAGTCAAGCGGTTTAGCCGTAGTGCAGCCAGAACCCTTAGTGTAAGTTTTCGGTTACAAAATACGTCTCGATCGCGTTCGCGTTAAAATCTCAATTTGTAAAGAAACACGAACATCGCAACGTTCCGCTAGAGGTGCTGTTCGTGTTTCCATACAAATTGAGATTATAACGCGAACGCGATCGAGACGTATTTTGTAACCGAAAACTTACACTAAGGGCACTGGGCATTAGGATTGTTTTTATTCCGGAAAATTGCATAGCTCTGACGGGATCTATAGCGATAAACGAATTCTACGCGGGCGGACTCGCGGACAACAGCTAGTATATACTAAGCTAGTATATACTAAGAAATATTTTTTTTTAATTCAAGCATTTTTTGCCAATTGTACAGGTGTACTCCTAAGTCGCATTGCCATCCAAATTACATGTCCGACTATACCAACTTTCAAGTTAGCCCTGTCTCTAGAAGTGGATGAAATTCGCTGGTAAAATGGGGGAGGCCTATGTCCAACAAGGGACGTCCTACGGCTGATATAATGATGTTGACGGTAAAAACTGATAGGAAAGAAAAGGCATTTTGTAGAACTTATGTAGCAATAGTTTTGTTTTGACCTAAATAGACTTGAATAATTTTCAAAAAAAATAGAAACAATTTATGCAAATAACGAGACCTGCAGGTTGTAAAAGAAATTTTACATTTCAAAGTCTAATGCCTAGCCTACCAATGTAGGTTAAGGTTATTTGATTATTTGCTCCGAATGTGTTTACTTTAGTAATTTTTAATATTTTCCTTTATAGGAAACATGGACGAGTCTTAGGGGCTGTTTCACCATCCATTGATTAGTGTTAACTGGCGGTTAGGTGTGATGCCGTCTCTATTTGTTTTGTTCGAATAGACAGAGACGGCAACACATTTAACCGTCGGTTAACACTAATCTTGCAATTTCTAATAGGAGTACCGTCCGTAAATTGTTTTTTTTTTGTAAAGTGCACCTTTCTAAATGGAAAAAAAGTTTCCTCTTAATACTGGGATAATTTTCACCATTTTATTGCAAATTTCTGTTTTTATTAAAAATATTCCTATGCCTTGAATATATTCGTGATGTGTTTTGAGAAAAACTTTCGAAAAGCATGTAATTAATTGGCCAAAAGTACCTAAATTGAGAAAAAATATATGTTTTTGACATGCACACACATTGGAAAACTATTTAGGAGATTGTTAATATTAGGCAAGTGTACATTTTGAAAGTGTACATTTTCAGAAAATTGCCCCTTTTGAGAAGGGGCACCTCTAAAATCCTAAACCAGACATCAATAACATAAGATTTGAAGACTCGGAAATAAAATAAAAACATTTTATCCAGTAACAAAATTATGAAAATAAATCCACACACATTTTCTCTTCGCAAATCTTAACCTAAACATTGTCTTATTTCAGATACTACATCCGGTAGCCTGAACCTCTTGACGCCGTCATCCACAACCAGTCGCATCCGGGACTTCACGTCTCGCATCCAAGAGCGGGCATCGAACCTCCAACCATTCCTGTCTTCCCAGAGGCCTACCCCCATCGTCACTCCAGTGAGGACTCCTGAGGACGTCACTCCCACCCCAAAAAGATCTGACAACCTCCTCAAACCCCCACCCAAAGTACACGTCGACTCTGGTAGCCATAGATCCAGAGGACACCACAAAAAAAGGGATGAGCTACCACATAAAAAGCCATCTTATTTGAATCTTGCTTGCTCTGTGAACGGGTACACTAATTTAACAACATACGATTCAAAATTGAGACAAGACATCAATAAAAGTAGAGAAGCATCGCCCATAAGACCTATAACTCACACGTATCAATACAAAAGCGAGAACAATTCACTCCTGGTCCCAGTTCCTGTCAGTGCTAATAAACTGTTGGTACCTACGTTCGGCCCTCATGACACTAGAGTTGATTTGACAGCGAAAGCGCCTACTAAGGCGCACACTGATCCATATTTAGCGACATCACCGTTACATGCCTTCATGGCTGCTGAGAATAAGCAACTCAAGAACGACTTCCTAGGTCCAAGTATGACGACGACGAGTAGAACTTACATGTCGACAGAAAGCAAATCTTTCGCAACGGCCATGCTTCATAAAAAAACGGACGAAGTTGACAACGCGAAAGAGGTAGCTTTCAAATCTAGCTACTCGGAGACTAACTTCAGAAAAACCGTTGGCACCAATGGGAAGGATGCACGTTTTGTTAATTCCGAATCTTATACGATTTCGTCCAATGGCGTGTCGAAACGAATGGAAATAACGAAGGAGAACGGCGAACAACTGACCAGTCCAATGAAAAGCTTTATACAACAGCGGGTGGAGAGATTGTATGGACCTGGTGCGTTGGCTCAAGGGTTCTTTAGACAGAAACGGAACTCCAGAAGCGAGGAGGAAGACCCTAGGGTACTTACAGAGAAGTCCTTGAATTGCTCCAGCGACCACGGTCTGAGGCGATCAAGCGATAGCCATGAAAGTGTAAATTTGAGCCCGAATGGAGAAGAATCCAACACCTTGCCTGTCCTAAGGCATTTAAGGCCGGAATTCCGAGCTCAACTACCCATTCTTTCGCCAAAGAAGAGTTTGATCAAAACTGAAGTTTCGCCGTTGAAGGAAGACATTCCCAAACCAGAGAAGACTGAGGAACCTAGTGCAGTGAGTGTGGTGACAAATGGTGTATCTGTGATAGACTTAGACAGTTCTGTGTTAGTTAAGGACGAGGTTAAGGAACCTAACGGTGTTAACGGAGTGGAGAAGGAGGTGGTGGAGGATGCGCATTACTTCATCGATTTGGAGAAGAAAGAGACTGAAAGGCTGATTGCGCTCGCGGCCACGGCCGAGAAGGAGCTGGAGGGTTTAAAAGTAAGTTTATGTATTTTAATGAATTGAATGGAAGTGATTGTCAATTGTAATCAAACATTGTCAATTGTAATCAAACATAGCTTGGAACCATCTCGATTAAACTAGCTTTGGTGAAATTGGTTCTTCCATATGGGAACTATGATCCCACAGACAGAGACACACATAGCAGTCAAATTTAAAACCCCTTCCTTTTGACGTTGAGGGTTAAAATTTAGGCAACCTGGTGTGAATCTAGTTACTACGGCGCAAGCACTAGCATTACTTTAACACTGCAGTTTTAGTTATTTTTATTCACGCAGGAAGGAAGAAGCATTGTTTTCCCAAACTACCTTCGTTTCCTATCAGTGAAGTTTATCGCAAAGACGAGACATTATTTTGTATTGTGCTTTATAATTTATAAAGTACATCTCTCATTAATCTCATTGTACATTCAAGGAATTTAATTCATGGGCCACCATGGAACCTTTTCAAAGGAAAAGTCATTACGACTTTCCTTGTTAATTAATGCGATGTCACTATGACGTTTACTGTGAAATGGTTCCATGGTGGCCAATGAATCAAACTCCTTGACCGTACTTGGTATTGCCTTGGTAGTCAATGGCGCAGATAATTAAAATTAGGCACACTTTTATTTCAATTCGCTATTGAACAGAGGGTCTATTGCGTGCAGTTTCTAATGACAGTTTTTTGATGCGAAAACTGTCATTTCATTGTGATCACTGCAAATCCGTTCAGTAGTTTTTGCGTGAAAGAGTAAAAAACATCCAAACAAACAAACATCCATCCATCCATACAAACTTTCGCGTTTATAATATTAGTTTAACTAATAATAATGATACAGCATGGGGTTAAATGAATGCGCTGGAAGCTCGGCGCACCCTTAAGGCTTGTTCGGACTAGGCTAGTATTTTAGTCTAGTAGCGAGTAATTTAGTAGCTAAACGTGTCTGAACACCAAATAATTAGTCGAGCAGATTAGTAAGTAATTTAGTCGAGTCAATCCATTTTATTCTATTTTTTTTAGTAGTTTAGTAGTGAGTAGCACCCCCCACCACGCGTCCGTGCTTACTCGGCCGCCGGCTAAACAAGTCCGAACCTGTCGATTTACTCGAGTTCATTAGTTGGCGTGAAAATGTCGTTTCGCTGGAGCGAGGAAACCACTTTAATACTCGACTGTAATGCGAACGATTTTTAGGCAGTAGCGAATAGTTTAGCTACTAAATTACTCGCTACTAGACTAAAATACTAGCCTAGTCCGAACAAGCCTTTAGTTACTTGTCCAAATAATTTAACACTTGACTGTATAGAAGCAACAGAGCGTCACGAAAGTAAAACTGTTAAAGCGTTAAAATTTATGTAAATTAAAGGCTAAATGCTGGCCTTTGTGCGAACAAATGTTGTAAAAATAATTGCCGACTTCAAGGTTTTAACTAGATACGTGTGAAGTTTTTGAAAAATATCTATAACCTAACCTACCTAACCAACCACCGACTTTGTCACTTCAAAGCTCAATAGCTCCATAACGGCTCCGATTTTGATAAAACATCTCGAAGAACCATCGCTGGAGCACCGGCTTCAAATAAAAAAATCCGCATTCAAATCGGTCTACCCGTTTAGGAGCTACGGTGCCACAGACAGACACGGCGGCATTTATCATGGGGTGTGCTCTGGGAATTTATTCAATCTATTGCCTGTTGTGCTGCTACTCCACCGCATCATTTGCACCCATCTCAATAGCTGACATTCTACAATAGTTTTCTTGCGGTTTTTAGGGTTCCGGAGCCAAAATGGCAAAAACGGAACCCTTATAGTTTCGCCATGTCTGTCTGTCAGTCCGTCCGCGACTTTGCTCAGGGACTATGAATGCTAGATAGCTGTTATTTTGCACGAATATGTATGTAAACTATGCCGACGAAATGGTACAATAAAAATTTCAAAAACAATTTTTTTTAGTGTACCTCCCATTTACGTAAAGTGGGGATGATTTTTTTTTTCTCATCCACCTTGTAGTGTGGGGTATCGTTGGATAGGTCTTTTAAAATCATTAGGGGGTTGCTAAAACGATTTTTCGATTCATTTGTTTCCAAAATATTCAACTTTAAAGTACAATTTTCATTAAAATCTAGCGCCCCCCCCACCTCTAAAATCTAAACCGGTGGGTGGAAAAAATTGAAAAAATTCAGAATGGTAGTTAGTATATCAAACTTTCAAGTAAAACTATAACGGATAAGTTTGCTTGAGAATTATTAGTAGTTTAAGAGTAAATAGCAGCCTAGCCTAAGGTATAAAATATACCTAAACTTGGAAGATTCCGTATAAAATACGAAATCCTTTGAAAAATATTACTTATTTTTTTTGTAATGGCTACGGAACCCTATTTTGGGCGTGTCCGACACGCTCTTGGCCGGTTTTTTTTTATATCACTGATGTCTCCTAGGACAGAAGAAAAAGTTGATTGACCCCAATATTTTTTTTGTAAATGTTTCAGGAAGAGGAGGTGAACGAAGAGGTCTTAGGCCTGCTGCGGTCGGCCTCGGGTAAAGCGAGGTTGCTGGCGACACAGAAAATGCAGCAGTTTGAGGGTAAGCAGAATGGATGCCCCTTTTATTGAAACAATACATTAAGGGGCTGTTTCACCATCCATTGATTAGTGTTAACTGACGGTTAAATGTGATGCCGTCTCCGTCTATTCGAACAAAACAAATAGAGACGGCATCACATTTAACCGTCAGTTAACACTAATCAATGGATGGTGAAACAGCCCCTAAATTGATTAAAATTTAATATTCAATTGGGTTATAAATAATAATAAATATAAATGATTTATTTGCAGATTACAGAGATCCATAAAATTGTTAGTAACAAAGCACTTATAAAACTACATTTGTGTATGCTTTGTTCCGAACAAAACGGGGACTAATGCAACACTGTGGCATACATATTTTTATGGTCGGTTGTAAGGTGTATTAAATATGATTTTAATCTCTCTTCATTTTCTCGCTCGTAATAATAGACTTTGAAAGCCATTTTTTTAAACCTCACGCAACAGTTATCATTTGTCAGTCAAACGAAAATCACAAAGAGGAAGCTCGCTAAAGTTAATAATGGGGGCCTGAGATTTATTTGCAGATGGTAGGACCTTGTGCAAGGTCCGCCCGGATTGCTACCACCATTAGCTCGCTATCCTACCGTGAAGCAGCAGTGCTTACACTGTTGTGTTTCCTACAGTAAGACAGCGGTGAAATTACTGGCACGTGAGGTATCCCATCTTAGGCCTCTAGGTTCAACGCGTCTGTATACTCCTGGTGTTCGCAGATGTTTATGGGCGGTGGTATTTTTTACCATAAGTTTGCCAATTAGATTATCATTTGTCAGTCAAACGAAAAAAAAAAAAAAAAAAGGCCTGAGATCTACGCCAAGCTCTCTAACCAGCTATCTATATGTCCATATTTTTTGTGGATAACAACGCAAGTATAGTCAGCAATGAGTACAGTCAGCAAAAAAGCTTGTATTAAAAATGATTTTTCACTTGTCATGCTCGTAAAGTTCGTGTTTATGCTGGATCTAGGCGACGTAACATGACTTTTTATGCTCTAATGTATAAAGTAAAATCTTCGTGTAAGACCAAGGGAATCAGGCCTGAAAAGCCACAAACAAAAAAGTTTCAATGTATTTTTTAATGATTTTTAATTTGTGTAAAACTAAAAATCAATCAAATAAATTATTTAAACTAAATAATTGTAATTACATTAGCAATGCATGGAAAATAAAAGGTACCTAGTAAGTGAACAAGGTTTCCACTTTTGTAATTTCATCTCCTCGCAATCGAAGTGAAAAGCAGTGTAAAATTCGAGCATTAAAACCATCTTCCCCTCGACGTGTTATATGAACGTCTCGGGTAAAATGGCTCGTTTTATGCTCTTGTTGTACAATCTACTATTTTAACAAAAGACTTATTTCTCATTGAATTGCAGGCCTCTGCTACAACAACATAAACGCGCGTCCCGACGAGCAGTTCCCGACGACTGTGAGCGACCTGCGCGGCTTCTGGGACATGGTGTGCCTCCAGGTGCGACACGTGGACGCACTCTACGAACACCTGGCACGGCTCAAGGAAAACGGGTGGCGGGAGGTACGTTGCCGACCTGGGGCCTTAAGCTTCCAAGCTAGATTATGTGCCAGAAAGAAGTAGCGAAAACGATTGTGGTTGCAAGTGCAGTTGACAATAAGTTTTCTGGTTTGTTTGAATTGACACTGTCAGGTTAGTATCATTTGACAAGCTTTCGAATTGCACACGTATGTAGGTAGAGCCGGGCACGTATCTGACTGCATATCGAAAATTGAAATATCGACGGTGAAAATATGGAACCTAACGTACTTTCGATATTTTGTCCGTCGACTTTTTATTTGAATAGAATTTTCGATAGACTCTGGCCAACGAAAGCTGTCCACGAGAAACCGCGACAAATTAGAGAGGCTGACAACACTATACACTGATTAAACGATGTTGATACTTAGATATAATTTAAATTTTCTAGATATTAAATCATACTTCGGACCCTTCAAGCTGCATAAAAATTCATGTAGTAATGTGTGAAAGTTGACGGTGCACTTTAGGGGTCCGTTGGTAAATTGTATGATCTTTGTCAGTGCCCATTTACGCAGTCCAGACGCATCAATTTTTGGACCAGTTTGACCAGATTGGCATTGAATATATCTCTTAACGTAATCTTATAACATTTGTATTTTGAGGATGGTAGGAGGTTGAAATAAACATTTTTTTTTTCTTATAGCAGGAGTATCAAAATTATCTAAGCCAGGCTAGAATGACAATATGTCAATTTTGACAGTCTCAAGTTTCGTAAAAAAAGCGTGGACAGCTTTTGCTGGCCAGAGTCTATTCAGATATCCCTGTTGTGTCACCGGAGTTGAAGTCACGCACACAAGAACATGTCATATGACAGCAGGATTTTGATATTCACTCATTCACTTCATTCAGTCTCCTTTTATGCAACTCTCGTACTACAAACTATACTAAAACAATACAATACAATACAATATTGTACACCAAAAATAGTAAGCGATACAGAAAATAGGTACACAGAGAGAAAATAACAAAGTAAGCAAGAGCGGAGCAAAACGTTACAATGAGGGCTATCGCGTATGAATTCGCCGCTAGAGGCGCTAGTGTAGCGTGACGTCCCGAAAATGACAAATCTCATAGTTTTTGGGTGATCTACGCGGGTTTATTTATAATAAGAATAATTTTGTAAATATTTTGCATTACCCGAAATTAATTATGGCAATTATGCGTTACGGGGCAAATAATGTCTGTGTTTTGAGACAGTTTTGTCTTTCGGAAACTTTTATCCTCCCTTTTTTTCCGAACAAAACGGGACTACGCAACACTGTGGTTGCTCGATATTTTTATGGTACGGTTTTAAGGTGTGCCCGTAAGTAATAACAGACTTTGAAAGCCACGCTTAAAACCTCACGCAACAGTGGCGCCATCTAGAAAGACAAAAAACGATAGCCCTCATTATGGATGTTACTATTTCCAGTTGACGCCCGAGTGTAAGGCGCCCGCGACGCCGGCGGGCCCGTCCCCCCGCGCGCGCCCCCGCGCCACCCCGCACCTCAAAAACGAAAAGGCGCGCCTCGCCGCCGAGAAGCGAGAGGCCGATAGGAAAGCCATGCTCGAGCACCGGAGGTTTGTTGATGTTTTAATTGTAGCGGTACTAACGCCATCTAGTTTCAACACTAAAAAAATATTCTAAATCCCAATAATATTAAAAATGCGATGGTTTGTAAGTCTATTAATAACTTTGATCATAGAGAAGGACATAGGATAGTTTTTATCCCGGAAAATTGCATGGGTCCCGCGGGATAGCGATAAACGAATTCTACGCGGCTAGTCCTACTAATATTATAAATGCGAAACTTTGTGTGTGTGTTACTCCTTCACGCTAAAACGGCTGGACGGATTTGGATGAAATTTGGTATGTAGATACTTTTTATCCCGATATTCCCACGGGATAGGGATAAAATTTCGAAATAACAACCGCTGGGCTTCGTCATGAAATTTGGTATGTAGGTAGCTGCACGTCTGCCTGGAATAACGCATAGGCTACTTTTTATCCCGATGTTCCCACGGGATAGGGATAAAATCTTGAAATGTCAATCGCTGTGTGTGCTGATTTTTGATTTCTTGTGTATAATTGTGTTCAATTTTTTGTATATGTCTGTGTTAATGAATAAATGTCTTCTTTCTTTCTTACGCTGAGTTGTCTTGAAATATTGTACAGTTGTTCTTAACACAACCTCAATGAGAACCATGATGTAAGTTTTGGGAATTTTATAAAATCCCGGAATTTAAATTGTGCCACATCGAATAGTTTACGCGTGTGAAGCCGTGGGTAACTGTAGTTTATAATATTAGTGAGATTAAAAAAAAACATGAAATTATACGAAACTGACTGGCGTTAGTAGTCATTGTATGTAAACGTTGCAGGCGCGTGGCGCGTGAACGCATGCTGGCGGCGCGGGCGGCGCCGGGCGGCAGCCAGCAGCAAGAAGCGATGGGCATAGAGGGCAGCCAGGTAAGCTGACACCGTGCATTATGCCAGACGTTTTCAACCGGTGTTGCGCGACTGCCGCGAAGTGTATTCTTAATAACTATTGGAATATATTTTTTTTTTTGGGTTATTCGTACTTAGTTCAACAAGACCCTATATTAATAAGCCTCCGCTGTACGTTATGTTATACATATTATGGATATACTGTACGGAACCCTCCGCGCGCCAGTCCGACTCGCACTTAGCTATTTTTACTGGTGTGCAGTGATACTTTGATGGACGAAAAGTGTGCTGTTAAAACCAAAAGGTTGAAAACCCTGCATTATGGTATAGGTATACCTAGTGCCATCCACGAAGACGCGTGATTTTGTCAAAATTAGCCATTAATGACATTGTAATAAGAACCACGGCACGCGTCATCGTGAATGACTCTACCTATAATGCCACCACAGTTCACTCATCATTCACTTCAACTCTCACGGCACTAGCTGTACTGCACTATTTTTAGTATTTGATACCCAACTTAAAATTATTAGTACCTCGATTGACTGCGAAAAACCGAGCAAAAGAAGTGGCCAGACAATCTATTATTAACCACTATTATTTCACATAGTTTGAGAAAGCACAACCAATTTCTCATTGTAAATATTTACTACCTTTTTGTACCCCAACATATATATTAATTATAATTAAATTATAATCGATATTTAATTTGCGTCTAATAGTATTTTTTTAGGATAATAATATATATTTACTTGTATACAAATATTTATTCTAAAAATGCATTCTTGACTTTATTCCCGAAACATTTCGATTCAAGTTGCTTGGCTTTTTTAAGTATTTATAATATGGTAGGAGGTTGAAGTATTTCGTGTCAAAAATGCGATTTATTTGGCAGGGTTCTACCGACTGACACACACAAATTTGACTTACTATTTATTAATTTCCAGGAGGTAGAAATATTCGTCGGCAAAACTGCGAAGCCCTCGAAAGTGCAGCCGACCGGTGACTGCATGAGCTCCAACCAATCAGAGGATGTCATACATCAGAGCTGATTCTATAGTTGACGTTTAAAGTAGCTGATTGAGTAATATTAAATGCAAATTTTTGGTTGGTAAGGCCGGAGGGAATCGAACCCAGGGTCTTTGACTTGCCTCTTGGGGCCTACGCTAGATGTCGCGGGTGCACTGCTTGTCGCAGCCTGCGGGCGGGTGCAGGTACAATCCTATGCACGCGACGCGCAGTCAGCGCTGCTCACACTATTGCTCAACAGGCGGCCACCCGCGCCGTGCAAGCGTCAGCTAGGGTAGGCCCTCAAATGAAATACAATACAATACACATATTATTTATTAAACAACACAAATCAGTACAAAAATTGTATACAGACACAAAATGCTGAGATTGATGGTTGGTTGATTTTGATGATGAAATACTAAGTTACTATATGAAATGTCATTTATACAAGGCGTTTTAAAATTGATTGAGCATCGCTGAAATTTTTGTGTAAATAATTAAAAATATTCCTGTATTAAAAAAAAAAAACTTTTTCGATCATTTCGCTGTCTAAATGAGGTTAATGATAGGTCTTGGGTGGTCTTGGGTTCGAATCTCGCCAGTCTAGTTTTTCACTTTCAATCTTTAGTATTGTTTATAATCTAACTAAATCACTATAGTTCGAGCTTCACAATGTTCTGGCAGCATGATAAAACTACATGTAACCATAGATTTACCGAGCACTGTTTAAACTTATAAGCATAATAACACAACTAATTTTGAATAGTTAGAGCTGAACTTTGAAAATGCTCATTTGTTTACAAAATTGTGATATATTTCAACACTCCTCCTGCCAACAATATACAGAGGCTGTATTGTCTAACGCGCTAACGTTCGCGCATCTCTTTCTACCTTCGTCTTTTACCGTGTAACAGAAAGAAGTGGTTATTACTATTGCGATTACAAGTGTAATGGACAATTAAGACCCTAGATGTGAATAATTATTTCCCATAGTATTTTCTCGGAAACTTTTGTAGTGTTATTTTGTTAGTGCCGCGTTATGTCATTTTTGTTTTTGTATTCAACTACCCTATTGGGGGTCGACAGTGGCTCCTATGGCAGAGAGAGTGTTAAATATATTTCGTTGTTTCATAGAACCTATGGGAAGCGCAGTACATGAGGTCTTTAAAATACAGATGTGCTAATTCTGAGGTAATAGTGGAAAAAGGAGTTCTGCTACAGAAACGGCTAGTTTCGTGTTCCAACTAACTGTTCGTCTGTTTTAGACTTTTTTTCCTGCTGTACTAGGATCCCAGAATTATGCTGTACTGTCATAGGTGTGCTTCAGACATTATAGCACAGGGTTTTTTTTAAGTGATGCAAAAATAATATTCTCAGCTTAGCTAAAGATGGACCATATTATAATAATAATTATTTATTTCGGACATAAATTCATAGCGGGTTATACATATAGGACGTCTGCTATTTTTTTAAGTCTCATTTTATTAAGGTTGTTTATACATTGAGTCCGTGATCCAATTTTAACAAAGTAAGAACATTCTTTTTTATCTGACTGATTTAATCGTATAATGCAATATACTATGAAAAAAAGATACTGCCGAAGTTACAAAAATATGTATTCAAGACTTTATTGGCTTAATTTTAAGGTATATTTTTGTAAATATGGTTGTATCGGAATATTTGTATTGACTGTATAGCATTAGCTAAGCTCGAAGCATTATTTTGTGTCACATAAAAATCGATTTTCGGGATATCATGAACTATCAAATACTTGCATTATTAACTTACATAATGTTACACAAATAAATATTTTATTCAGTACAAATAACATGAGCTTCTCGGGCGTATTATTTGAATTTTGAGGATCATTTGTACATTTGTTCTTTTATGTCTTATTTTTTTAATCGTTTGTCTTCAAAAAGCATTGATAGCATTACCATAAAAAATAAAGTAGACATTTAAGTAAGGGCGCCATCTTTATTGATGTCATGTTATTAAAGTGAAAATATTGATTCCTATTTTCCACCCTTTTTAATCGGACTCTTCGAAGACTTCTGTAAATGTCAGTTGATGAGATCGTTTTTTTTTACTACTCTTTTCCCGTTGGACGTCCCGCGCCCTAGACACGTACAGTCAAGGTCATATATCAGTTACCAAGATGTCAAAAATATGTATACATATATTTGATGCTATGGCTGTATATACATTTATGCCCTCAACTTTATATACAGTCGAGGTCAAAGACATCTTTACACTTTACTACCATGTCACTGTCACTTCATTTTTGAACTTTTGCATAAAATTGACAGATGGCATACAGTCGCAAGGTATAGGTAAAATCATTCACGATGACGCGGTCCGTGGTTCTTATTACAATGACATTAATGTCTAATTTTGACAAAATCACGTGTCTTCGTGTATGCCACTGGGTGTACTAAAGTATAAAGATAATCGTTGACCTCGACTGTACTTGTTACTGTTTCGGTCACCTATTAATATTAGGTACTTAAACAAAATCACCCTAAAGAGGTGTTGGTCGCGCGACGGGTTAAAATATCTCTCATCCCAAAATCGATGATATAATTATGTAAACTTTACTTTGTTTTTAAGATTCAGTTTACTTTTACATGTCAATATGAGATGAGATCTTGAAAGTATCGATTTGTTTCATGTATTTATTGCAAAAAAAATATATAAATTTTTCAAGATGAAAAAGTGGATGCGAATTTGGTCACACATTGGTAAAATGTAAAATAGAAAGGACAGGTACACCCTTTTTGAAGACAAATTGTTTTATAAATAATATACTGTGAGTTGTATCGTTGTAAATTATCGTCGCAATCAAATATACAGGAGGGTTATAAATGGTCATAAATATGCAAAACTATGTAAACGCGATTTGCGTGAGCGAGAGAGCACTAGTTTCTAGAGGTAGCGAGGGAGATGCTAATAGCGCAACCCTAAGCGAAGTGCTAGTGCTATTTACAGACGTGGATGCGTTCATATATTTTTAGGTGCTGTTAGTGTACGACCCCATATTTGTAGTCCCGGAGTGAACGTAAAGCACGACCTGATAATCGGAATCAGGTCGTACATTTTTGTCGTTCATTACGGGCGATAAATACAGTTCGTACTTTAACCGCATCTTTCAAAACTGCAATTTGTTAGATGGCGACTGCTGTATGAAAACATATTTAAATCTTTGACTGGGTCAATAATAGGACGCACAGTACGATAGCGACCTACACGTAAAGCTAGTTTTAGACGTTCAACTGTTATGCTAGTGCTAGAAGTGCACTAGCGTTGTCTGCGGCGATTTCTCGTCGCAGTGGAATCGGGTTCTCGTGGCGAGTCGCCAAGAAAATGTTACCGACAACGATAATGGGGGTCCTCATCATCAGCATATCAGCCGTAGGACGTCCACTGTTCGACATAGGCCTCCCTCATATGTGTGGGGGCTAAGGCTCACATTCCTCGCCACACATCCTTGCACATTTTTGGTGGACGCAGCCTTAAGGCTGCGTTTGCACCATACTTCATTTCTGGAGCGCCAATTTTATTTGAATAAATATAATATGAAGTAAGATGTGTCAAATTTGAGTCGATGTATATTGTTTTGCACTCTTTTTTTGAGATAGGTCTAATTCCATTATAAATGTCTTGATTTAAGACTCTTGAATAATGCTCAAATTTGAAACTTATGCGAACGCGCTATGTTTGCTATTTGTACTGTGTGTCTGGTTATAATTAAGGAGGTTGCTGGTAAAAAAAAACTCTTTTTACATGTTATTAAGGTATAGAATGTATCAGTTAATATTAGGCCTATAGTTGTAATGAAATTGTATGTATTGACCGAATCCCTTAATCAAGTTAAATTTAATTTAATTTTACATGATACTCATTTTAATGGATTATTTAGATACTTTTTTTACTTTAATGGAATGCCTGAATAAATTATTGTTAAATTGAAACGTATTTTATTTTTAAAGCTACATCTGACTCCATTTTTTTATGTGGCAAGAAAGGAATCGTCGTTATCGTCATCATACCAGCCGTAGTACAGTCACCAGCGCCAATATCTGACACAACAAGCGTGCATAAATATCTGATAAGACTATTTCTAGGGCCGGAAGGAAGTCAGATATTTTTGCACGCTTCGCTGTGGCAGATATTAATGCAGGTGACTACGTCCACTGTTAGAGATAGACATGTTGGGGCGAGGTTGCCAATACTCACCACGCTTGGCAGACGGGTTGGCGAGCGCAGTATAAGATATAAAGGTAGCCGAGCAGACGCTGCTGTCCTACTTTTGATATTATCCCTCAGCCGGTTTCTACGACGCCCTCGGGAGGCGAGGGGGACAACATCCTAACGCCGGCGCCTCACAGCACACAAACAAAAGAAAGTAATACATACAACTCATTTGCTGCGCTTTCACGAATAGGGTCTACGAACTTGGTCTACGCTAGCTGCAGGGCTACTACGAAACTCGAACTTCGTATCGTACCGTCCCTCTCGCTCTCGTATTAAATAGTATAAGTGTCAGAGGGACCGCACGACATGAACGTCGAGTTTCGTAGTAGCCCTGCTGACGCTTGCACGGAGCGGGTGGACGCCTACTGAAAAATAGTATGAGCAGCGCTAACTACGCGCGTCGCGTCGCTTGCATAGTATTGTACAGTCACCAGCACCAATATCTGAGACAACAAGCGAGCATAAATATCTGATACGACTCTATTTCTAGGGCCGGAAGGACGTGTCAGATATTTTTGCACGCTCCGCTGTGGCAGATATTAATGCTGGTGACTGTACCAAGAAGTGCACCCGCAACAGATAGCGTAGGACCTATAACCCCCATACTTGAAATTGCAGAGTGAACATGCTTAATAAATATTTAATGCTTTTTGTTTGCAACCTTTAGAAACAAAAGTTAATCTTACTGATACTGCATTGGTACGATATAGTAACCTTAATTGCACAATATATATATAAAGCTAAAGCAGTATGGAAGCTAGGCATATTTTTGAGATAAATACCTACGCTTCAATAGAATGTTAGGGTTGGCCCCTTATTTTTTGTAAAAATAAAAAAAAGTGTTTAGTTCGCGCTGTACCTCAGCTTATTAGACCTTTTATTACAAGCTTTTATTTAACTTGCAATTGTATGTATTGTAGGTATATTTGTATATTCGGTTCAAATCATGCAAGTTAAATTTGGCTCACTTCCCGATGTATACCTACCTACCTACCTACCTATCACCAAAACAATAAACGTTTTATATTTAAAAGAAAAATGATTCTATTTAGTAGTAAATTGATTTGATTTTATTTAGTTGATCAAAATTTTACTCGCAAGTTTATGAACTCAACTGTACAACCGAATGTTAAAGTCGCTCGGGAAGTCGGGACTCGCCGACTTTCTTGGTTTTCCTAGAGATTAAAATAAGAAAGATAAAGAAAACCGACCTTTTGTTTCGAGTTCCAAACTAAATAGCAAACTAGGTGCTTGACATATGCAACTAATAATCCTATCTGAAAAAAAAAGAAGAAAGTAGGGTAGTTGCAAAGCGCCGATAGGTTTTAGTCTGACACTTATACTATTTAGTACGAGAGCGAGAGGGACAGTACGATACGAACTTCAAGTTTCGTAGTAGCCCTGCAGCAGCCGAACAATAATCTATATTGTACTCTATACATTCTCTGCTGTGTCTCGTATACTCGCATAAGTAATCGTGCATTTGCAGACAAAATGATGAGGGAATTACTTAATTAAAAATGTATCAAACGATGTGCATTTGTGGAGAAAAATAATTTTATAAACATGCTAAATTCACTACCCACCAACCTTTGCTAACAATTTACACAACTCAAAAAAGCAAACCTATACGTGTAGAATTATTTTTTTTAATGAAACGAGTAACTTCAATATAACTTTAATATTTCCATGTGGCAGGCGCTTTAATTAAGGATTGCAAAGGAAGTGAAATAAGACTATATGTGTACGTACTTCTTTTGAAATATATTCCTAAATAAACTTTTCAACAAGTAGCCATTTTTTGTTTGCCATTTCAATTAAATTAATAACACAAAAATCAAATATTTTTTATGAATTTATAAACTTTTTACGTGCAACGGAACATAATCAACTAACACAGCATTGTCTGTGGTTTTTCCACTCGGATGGCTGTACAACCCACAATCATCGCCATTTTGACCGATGCCTGGCGAAAAACTAGTAAATTTGTCTATGCTTGAAAGTGACAATTAAGATCAATTCAGCATTTTATTATAATGTAATTTATAATTGTTGCCTAAATCGTTATTTCCTTTATTTTAATAAATAAACTGTATTTTATTTTTACCGTCAAAAACTAATATTTTAATGTTTAGTGAGTATAAAGACTATAAGCCATAAAAATATCACGAAAGTTCCCGCGTGTTTCCTTCCCGCGCACATCGTGCTAGGTGGAAGTTGGTCATGGTCGTCCGACAAACGGAAAGCCGCCATGATGGCTTTCTGTAAAGTACGCTCAATATGTAAAGTTTCGTTACGGTTTTTCATTAATTGTGACTGAGTGCGTGCAAAAATTAACCATGGGAACGAACTAGAGTGTGTAAAGTTCTGTTTACGGTCCTTTAGGACCTCCTAGAGGAGCTATAAAGTGTTTTATAAGTGCATTTTTGTGTCGACGCTAGCGTGTTTTGTTCTGTCAACAAGATGTCGAAGCTCTCGTTTAGGGCGAGGGCCCTGGATGCGTCGAAGCCAATGCCCATATATCTCGCCGAGGAGCTTCCGGATTTACCGGACTACTCGGCGATTAATCGTGCAGTACCTCAAATGCCCTCTGGAATGGAGAAAGAGGAGGAATGTGTAAGTATTTTGCGCATTTAGGTATTCATCGAAACTACTGTGTGTCGGCCATTATGTTTATGTTGCGTTTTCTTACCGCTAGGGGCGTTTCGCCGTCTAAAATATTTTTCGACGAATAAAACTTATGTTTATGTGTCTTTGCGGCTGTATTTTATTTAAAATTAATTCAGAAATTATCAGAATTGGTAAAAAACATATTGTTATAGTAGTGACACACGTCAGTTATTTAATGTCTAATTTTGGCGCCTTATCACCGCATGGTTATTATCTAGGCGCCTTAGGTCCCAAAACTCTTATTTGCGGATATCTCGATCGTTTTAGGGTTTTTAAGAGCTGGTTTTTTGCTATTTTCTAGTGGATTATGTGTAGAAAACTGGTAAATCGTCGTACTGAGCCGGTTATGCCGTCATATGTTATTGTTTACTAACAACATCGTAGCCGGTACGCTTTTGACAACATGCATTATCAATTATTTTGATTATTGTACTGGATATTAGTATTAGTGTGAACACAACATTGTTTACATTACTATAATCACCGATTAATATTCTCATTAGTTAATAGTTAGTACTTTTCAAACCATTTGAAATTTTTTACTAAAGTCGTTTTGTGTTTTCATAATGATTATCATTCAAGTAAGTATAAAACTTTTAATATCTAATTGGGCTTATTATATAGGTGATATCATCTAGATTTCATGATTTTTTATTATGCAGTAAGTATTGTTACTTGTCAAACTGTCCTTCCAGGTGCTTATAGCAGATTCTCAATATTATTCAATGCATTTTGTACAGATAATTACAACAATAATAACTAGTGTTATCATGAATGCATGCATTTATTTATTTGACAATTCAATTATGATCATATTTGCTACTATTCTGTGGTTCGTAAATGTATACTAGACTAAATGAATATGAAGCACCAACATTCCAATCTACATAACTCCATTCTCAACCTGAAAGGATGTTTCACTTTTCTGCCCTAACTATAGTATAGACAAATACTGTACCTATCTACTTTTTGAATACTATATTAAAGCGGTAAGTATTTAGACAAGATAGAATTAATACATTATTACTAAAGGAATTTGCAGGTGGTCCAAAACGTCTTGCATGTTATTGTGTCTATGTGTATATCGAATTTAAGTTAAAAGATGTCAGGCAACTATTTAACTAGTCATGAATCATAACTAACTCATATTAACTAAGACTCTGATCCTCGGTGTCATAAAGATCAGTCTATTGCGAGTTTGTATTGAACCTCAAGCAGATCTATGGGATCTCGCAACTAAGACAGATTATGACAGCAGGCATTGGGGACCTATAACTTGCAATTTAAAACAATATCATTGAACCTGTACTGTTTTCTTGACCTTGGTAAATTTGCTGTGACTATTAACTTTTAAGATCTTTGAAATCCTAGGGCTAGTATTATTATTCCAAGGCATAAAGGAAATTATTCTTAACCTCCTAAGCCCTCGCATTCTTTATATATATAGAACTAATTAACACTAAGAATAATAGCCGAATGTACTTTATAAAGTACAAATTGTTCATTGAATAAAGAATTCTAAGAGTTTTAAAATAATATCCAAAATAACAAAGCAGGTCAACCACGTCTAGGTCTTAAGCACTATGTTTATTAAAAAATGTCAGGAGTCCTGAGTTTTGCTGTAACCTCCTGAGGTTAAAGGATGTAATGTGTCTTATAGAATTGAATAAATGCAGCCCCTGATTTCTCAGAGCTCACGCCAGGACTGTTACATGCGCAATTATTTAGGACAACTATTTTAACCTAAAGTCTATAATAAAGAATAACATGAACACATCCTTTGGTGTTGTAAAAACTCCGGGCACCATTTACTCCTACCATTCACGTAAAATAATAGTGCAATAACTTGTTCCAAGCATATTTTCCGATTTCCTGAAAAGACGTATTGCACTGTGTTATGGATTTTGCCATTATTTCCATTGCATTATTTTATATTGCCTTAACTCTCCAGCTGCTTTTTAGGCTCAGTTTAAACTGGTTTTTCCGAGTTATGTTGCAATCAATTTATTTAAATGTTTGTCCTGCTAATATCTGGCAAGATGATATGTTTCTATTAGTAATAAATGTGGTTATATTAAATTATTATTGAAATACTGCTTTAAGGCAGAACATAAATGAGAGTGGCTGTACGCAAGAGAGTATTGAGACTGCCGGGTGAGACACACATAGATGCTGAAGCTTAGTTCTGCTTTACCTCAATTTTTTTATAAAAATAAACAATACTCAAGTTGTGCCAGTTTTATACTGTTTAGTTTGTGTTATTTAATGTGACACTAATTCGGTTTTACCGAATAAAACAATTTTTTCCATTATCTATAATGCTAGTGCTAGCTAACCGCTACTCTGGCATAGTTGTCGGATTGCAAGGGGGTGCCATACACTGGGCCCAGGATTGCCAGGTGTTTGGTATTTTACCAAACCATTCGGTATATTAGCAGTTAGCACTGTGTTCGGTATAACAAGAATAGCGAAGTATGGGCGGTTCGGTATTTTTTTTCTGATTAATTTTTCTCTCTGGTGAACGATTCAACTCAGTTTTTTTTTTGCTCACTGTTCGGTATTTATTCGAAAAAGACCTGGCAACCCTAACTGGGCCCCATGCTCAATTGCTCAAGGGGTTTCCTAACCCACCAAGTTATGTATAACGGTTAACAACCAATGTAGGCCCATAACTATGTTTTAAAGTGGAGTTTGGTTCAAGGTTTAACTCCTCAAGCCAGCAATTAAATTCGCATAGCCATTGTCATAGTCTCTTGTCGCCCATCAAATATATGAAATGGATCCTATACTACGAAGTGCAAAATTCGAACTTCGTACCCTACTGTCCCACTGATGATCATCATCATCATCATCATGTCAGCCGAAAGACGTCCACTGCTGGACATAGGCCTCCCCCAAGGCTCTCCACTCAGACCGGTCTTGTGCTTTCCGCATCCATCGCGATCCCGCGATCTTAACCAAGTCGTCGCTCATCTTGTTGTCCCACTGATGCGTATACTATTTTAATACGAGAGTGAGAGGGACGGTACGATACGAACTTCGATTTTCGGATTTCGTAATAGCAGCCCCCCTGGCCCTATACTATGAAGTGCAAAGTTCGAGCGAGAAGCAAATTCGGCGCATTATTTCCAGATCACTTACTGCTGTTTATACTGTGACTATACTATGCTATTCTTTATATGACTATACTATACTATACTTTGTATTTGGCGTATCTAGGACGGCAAGGACAAGCGGACCGCTATAAGGAGAGCTCTTATCCATTCTTATGCTATAAATAGATTCTTATCACAACAATGACTCACGTTATGGTTATGACACGTCATGATTTAATGACGGACGAGATTGAATACCGATATAGTAAACAACGGAATATACATTCGAGGAAACTGAATCACGACCAGGGTGGAACCTTTTCATAATCAATTTCGGTATGATTTCTTACGTAGACATACTCGTATAAGTTATCAACATGACATTAGTAGCACAACGGTTCGACGCTGGTATGTGATTCAGTTGCCTTGACTGTACTTGAACTAGAGGGATATATATACACACTTACTACTTAGGAACGAGGGTTTCTATGGCAGGCTAGTTGGCGCTAAACCGCCACGTGAGGTCCGTTTGACAGCTTTGACATTGTGTATGCCACGTTTGTGATTGGTCAAATAACTAAATGAGCACATCGCAAGCAAGGCTAACGTCAAATGGGCAAATACCTAATTAGGTTCCAATGGGGTTCTGTACTGGGTCAAGTACCGCTGGCGTAGACATCCTGTGACATACTTGTCTTGTCATCTTCAAGCATTTCACTTAAAATATTTAGGCAACCCGGTGGGAATCGAGCGCGGACAGAATTAAGAATATAACGATAGTTGTTTATTAAATTTCACTAGACAGACAGAAACTTGTGTTTAGTCTTTTTTTTTTTCGTAGAGCGTTAACACGCTCTTAGGTGAGTGTAAGGCATCCATTTTGTACATTGAGAAAATTTACAAGGTTTTTTTTTTATTCGACTGGATGGCAAACGAGCAAGTGGGTCTCCTCATGGTAAGAGATCACCACCGCCCATAAACATCTGCAACATCAGGGGTATTGCAGATGCGTTGCCAACCTAGAGGCCTAAGATGGGATACCTCAAGTGCCAGTAATTTCACCGGCTGTCTTACTCTCCACGCCGAAACACAACAGTGCAAGCACTGCTGCTTCACGGCAGGATTAGCGAGCAAGATGCTGGTAGCAATCCGGACGGACCTTGCACAAGGTCAGTACCACCCGTAAGGTTATGCGGCCATATCGGTACGAAGTGATCTCTTCCAGTCAATCTTTACAAAGCAAAGAAAGGAACACATTAAGCAGTCGTTTGTCACGGTCAGCTAGGCACTACAGTGCCAGTAGATGACGTTAGAGTGCAAATTCCACGTATTTTATTTTTTTAGGAATTAAATCGTGGATATTTTATAAAATAATGTACATACCGCCAATAGCGTGAAATTTGTGATATATCGTACCAAGTTTCAGATGTATTTTAATTGAAAATACTTTCACTTGATCGCTGCAGTTTCGACTGAGATATTTTCGCACACATGCTTGTAATCTGTTGTAAACAGAAGTCTTTGTTAATTTCGCTCTCTTGATCAAAGAGCAGATTGGCCTAGTTGCATAAGGCTAGAGTTTACCCTACCCTCAGCTTAGGAAGTTCGGGTTCAAACCCGTTGTAAGATTTTTTTTTTTTTTTTTTTTTATTGTTCTCAGTTAATGATGTTAATATTTTTTGAAATGTGTAGCTAAAAATTTATAAGACCTAATTTAGGCACAAACACAGCACAACTACAGTAAGTACTATGAGACTTATAATTCCTCACATCCACTCAAGGGTTGCTTGGTAGAGATCCCTACAAAGTCAAGGAAACCGAATCACGTACCAGAGTGGAACCCAAGTGGAACCTTTTCATATTCATTTGCGCTGTGATTTCTTTGGCAAGTGTATGGGATGTCAACATGACATTAGTAGCACATAGGTTCCCCCCTGGTACGTGACTCAGTTTCCTTGACCGTGACTCAACGATTGTTTATTTATTTTTTATTTACAATACACTTTACATACTATGAGAAAATTAGTCATAATCATTATCCCTATACATACATACACAGGCCTCCTCTCACAATGAGGCCCAGTGTGAATTGAAATATAGCGCACACCATTAATTATTTAGCAGTGTCTGTACGTTTCTTCAAATATTTTTCCTTCAACGAAAAACACGTAAAAATATGAAATTAGACTTGTTTATTTTTATTTCAAATTTAATTGGTTGGGTAGTAATCGAAGGCTCTATTGAACAACAAATAAAAAAGTCCATCACTAAGTCAGTTTTTATTTATTTATTTACATCAGTCAATTAAATTAGCCCACATACAACCACTGCTGAGTGCCTCTTGCATTTTCACGTCACTTTTCCAGTCTTGTGCCAGTCTCGTACACAGCTTACCAGCCGACAATGTATGTTATGACAGTGTTTTTCACTCTGTAATTAAATATTTTATTATAAATAAAACATATTTTGAAGAAGCATATTTTGTCAAATGAACTTTTCTCTGAACTCCAAAATTACCGAGATATGAGGCTCAAAAGTTAGTCCGCTACCAAGGGGCTGGGGACTTGGAAAAAAAACAGTAAAAAAATCTGTCCTAAACACCTACGGTCATGGAAACTAAGACTTTAGGCCTCCCCCATATGTTCCCGTGTTGCCAATACTCTTTGATAAGCGGGTTGGCGAGCGTAGTAAGTATATGATGTGGGGTTGCTTGGAAAACGCTGCTGCCCATCTTCTGATATTATCCTCAGCCGATTCCTACGGTACCCACGGGGGTGGTGGAAGTTGTATGTTGTACTCAGCCTCTACTGTACTTACTTTTTAATTTCCTTATAATGCGTCTTTTTCGAGACCAGAGTATTGATGCTTTATGTATTTTTTTCGCAAAGTTCGTGGCTTCATAGTTTCCAATGTGAATTATAATTCAGTTCAATACTTGAAAATATAACTGCATTCACATTATAGATTATAGATAATGATAATCCCGCCAGTTTCGAGGACAAATTACGATAATTTAATTTAGGAAAAAATTACTCCATTAGTTTACAATATCATGACAACCTATGACAACAAACGAACAAAAAATTATGACTTGACGAATTTGACATTTGACTTGATGTTTTTTTTTTATTTTATGGAAAAAGCCACAAGCCATGCAGCCTTTATCTGATTTTATCACTACTAATTTATAATCCGTTAATGCAATTTTCCGTACTTATTTGTTAATACGTTAATGTTATGTGATTTTCTTCCTAATTTCTGTCGGAAACCCAAAGAATTGGCAATACATTTGTTCGTTGCACTTCAGTCTTTTGACTGACGGACTTTGTACCTATGGCCAGCAAAAATATTAAAAAAAAAGTTAAACGAGCTTCAAAATGGTAATTATGTGATTTTGATCAGACAAATCAAACGAAATCTGGCAACGTCGCTTAGCATCGAATTGTCAGCGAGTTGACAACGTAGCTAAAACACACACTACTAACCGAGCCGTTGGCGTACGATACTGTCGCCGTCCACTCACATATTGACAAAAAATAACTAAAATAATCATCTGGATTAAGCTATTAATCAAAAGCTTTCTTTAGGTAAATAAAAAATGCCTCAAATAAAGAACAAAATAAAAGTCAACAGATATGATTTTAATTTCAAATTATTCTTTCAAGCGCACATGATTGTGTTAATACATTAGTATGAGCAGATTTTTTATCAATTTTATATAACTAAGAAAGGTTTATTCCGTTACAGTGCCGTAGAGAATAAATCTATTCGATCTGTAATGCCTAGCCTAGTATAGCCCGTCGGGAAATCGTGACTTTATTGTGGGCGTAAGTAGTACTCACGCCTACATAAAGATAGGTATTATGGTGGATTTTTTGTTACGAACCTGAGGCCGTATTGCCTAACGTTTCTGACGCTCGCGATCGCAATCAAATGACAGTTTTTGTATGCGAAATCTGTCACTTCATTGCGATCGCGAACGGCAGAAACTTTAAGCAATACGACCTCTGGTCATTAGCATCGAGTTCGAAATACACGCGTTTTAATCGTCGACAAGACAGTTTCTAGTACGTTAGTTATAGTAGATTGATAAACGAGGGTTGTAAGTGATCAATTACATCCAAGATATTTAGGCGTACGAGTGAGCAAATCGAGCGAGGGTGCTTATTGATCATTTACACTCGGGTTGAACACTACTTTTCATCACAAATGCGAGGAAATAAAGAAAAACCGTTATAAATGTATACGCAATTTGTAACAGAGCGGAAGAAAATGTATCGCGCCAAACCGTCTTTTTTTTTTTTTTTTTAATGGCCTCGCGCTCTTTGGTATTGGCACATTCAGCCAGCACTGGCCAGCAGCATTATGCCAGCTAGGAGGTTTGGAGGTAAGTATTGCGCATTACAAATATTACAATCCCCTTGTTTACCAGTTCGTGAATACAAAGGAGCACCATTCGATTTTTAAATTTACTTACACCCCTAAAGATGTAAATCGAATTTACAACACGGACTTCAAGTTAAATGTAACCTACTTTCAGAGCTCAAGTAATGAAAAATTAATAATAATGTTTTATTTTTCAAAACGATCGGGTTCGTTTCCCGAACTGAGTAAAAGTTTTTTTTTAATGTATGAATTTTTTTAAATGTGTGTTTTTTAAATGAACAGATCTTCGTATGTCTTATCCCAGTTTCAGAGTTTCCCATACTGTCCGATCTAAATGAGCCACCTTGTTACAGTCGGACCGTTTCTGACTTTCGTGAGTTGAACAATTTATTTAGTTTTTTTTTTTTTTTCAAATATGTCTCACGAGACTAAGTAATATTATATCTGACAGATTAGATATACGTACGCTCAGGTCCGGACTATTTCAGTGAACCCTAAACCCTTCCTACTCCTACCTTAGGCAATTACCAGATTGATTTTCTTGCGACAGAATTTTCGATTAAATAGGAGTATTTTTTTTAAATAATTGGGATCATCAGTAAATAAAAAAAAAATACTATTAAAAAATGATACGACTTTTTTAAAATTGTATATTGTTTGAGATAAAAATTTCAAAATGCGTCATATTCTCAGGATTTTTTTAAAAAAAAACAGGCTATTTCTCCACCCTTCAATTTCTTATCTGGTTCTGGTACCCCTACTGCTGAGCGGCTAGCACGTGCGCCATTTGTCTCGCTTGTCGTCTACTGCGCTGTTTATTGGATGACTCAAAAGAAAACGAACACACTGAGTGACTTGCAAAAAAATTGTGCGCATATTAGTCCTCTAGCTTGAAGTAGTAATACACTCTTGTAAAAAGATCAATTTTGTCATGGGATTGAAACTAGTGCGGTATTGTAAGACATTGACATTGTAAGACAATATTTTTTTTATTCTAATATACATATCTCCATCGTTTAACAAACCGAGATGTAAATGATTTTTTTAAATATATTCATAAAACACGAAGATATAGACGTTTTAAATTGTCAATTAGACAGAGATGTCCGTCCGTCATAGACTTTGACGTCACATGCTACGACGGCCATAGAAAGTTCATACTAAATTTCATTTTTCTAGAAAGAGATGGCATGTAAACTTCAATCGCTCATATCTTGCTTATTTTTAAACAGATATTGATGATTTTTACGTCGTTCGTTTTATTTTACGGTTTTTTAAAGAGTTGAATTATTTAAGATAAAAATTATGTTTCATGCATATTCCCTATTTGATATTGTATAGTGACTATGTTTAAGTATAAAGCTATTTCCTTCCCCTGAGAAACGACGGAATATTTTCTCGGCGGTTACGGTTCGATGCTCACTCCCGGGGCTATATTCTCTAAGATTACAGTGTATATGCGTACTTCACTTAGTTCTGTAGGTATACAATACACACGTCAAGTTCTTGTAGAACCTAGGAACCCTTTTAGACAAACGGGAAGCGGATATACAAAAACAAAACAGGCGGGCTATAGTAACAACCGACGCAACGAAATTACGATATTACTGTATCGCATTTAAGTTTAATTTTGCTTGCAAAGTCTCCACTACCTGCCGCAGGTTGTAACATCTGGCACACTGTGAAACTTGTATAGGGTTTCATTACCTGCGTACATTTTTTAAATTGCTCGCTGTAATTAGGTACTAAACCCAGTTTATATCTGCAAGAGAAATCGTTAGTTGCATTACGTTGCACCGTTCGATTGAATACATCACTTCAAGCTCGTTCCCTTTCCCTCACATGTAATGCCATGCAATAGGCTAGTATTTAAACAGTTCTAATTATTTCTTCAGTCATCCCCTCGTATGCTTAAGACACGGAACCGTGTCAAATTTAAGGCTATCTTTTTTTTATCAGCTGAATTTGTGCTTATTAAAACAGATGAGACTAGAATTTAGTACTTTTTATTAGTTCCCGCATACGAGGGGTTAAGTTAGAATCTACAGACATATTTTTCTTTTGTCAATCTTATGTCAATTGTCATTTTTATGTCAACGTTATGTTACTGGCACCGGAATGTGTTACGTCTGTGACTTACATTTGTAAAAAGTGATACGTATTTACGTATCACTGGCATAGAAGTGACTGCTGTGGGATATGCGTAGGCAGGCATAGCGTAAGAGCTTAGTGGATCGTTGCAGGGGCCGAACGTGTTAATGCAAGCTCTTAATTTATCTTATCTCGCTAAATACTAATTAAAATAAAAAACACATTTAAGCAAAGTCCCTAAAAGCTGACTAGCATTTTTCCAGCAGTATAAAAGGTATTGTGTCCGTCATGTAATTAAAATTAATTGTAGGATGCTACGGTCCCTTAAAAAGGGTCGGTACTTCGTAACATATTTTTTTTGGGGTACACATATACAAGTATACACCCTCGCGAATTGTCACTGCTTTATCAAACCTACCCGTTTCACGCCCTTCGGATTTTGGCTTGTTTATCCTGTCCCAAATGTCCCCTTGTTTGAAATACTTGATTTGACAATAATTACAATTTGTCGCGCAAAGATTTCACGCTTATGATAATCTGTTATCGTTTGTCGTTTATCTTATCATCAATTCATACTCATACTCGAACTCATACTCCCTTATTGATAATGTCATTATTACATGTAATTTTGTTAAATTATTGTTAATATATTCTAAAGCTAATTAATTCTTCAAACTTGAGCGTAAAAGCGAGTTACACATGTTTAGAATACACATTGAAAGTATCAAAACAGTGTTTTAGCACGGCGTGACGTCACATCCCCACTCTCGAACTTCATCTTCGTCTTTGTAATACATTATTGTTTGATGGACAAAAGAAAAAATACACATTTACTGATTGTATAATAAAAGGCTAAACTTTGTAAAAAAAAGTAAAAAAGGTTTATTATGTAGGGATAATCTCTGTAACTACAGAACTTATTAACAAAAGTCGTTCTCTAATAAAATATACACTTTTCAGGTTAACATAGGCTATTTTGTATCCTGAAAAAGCATAAAATTTCCCGCGGAACGAGTGAACTACGTAGTATGATTAGCTTTGGCCTCTGGCAACTAAATCGTAATCTAAGGAAAAGTCATCTACCGTTCCAATTTCTCGTTGTATCTGACAACGTAATTTATTATCTTTTGTATTACAATGCATTGTAACAAGATTAACAGTTTCATAAGGTGATGCAACAAAAGAAATGCGCACAGGTATAAATAATACGTAGCGTGGAGAGAAACCGCGTCGTCATCGCATTAGGGTTTTAATGCATTAAGTGGGAGGGAATGCTTTTAGTCATTAAAACTCATAAAAACTGGCCAAGTGAGAGTCCTTCCATATATCGGGTGGGTCCTGTAACAGGAGCAAAACATTAAAACGGGTTTACTATTAAAATGGAACTACTTCAGTTCTGCAACTTTCAAGAATTAATTTTATCATTATGTTTAATCCAAACGAATTAAATGGTACTTTCAATGTACGGCATCCAATAGCCTATGACATCGCCTGTCACGTGACAAAATGACGGATTTCGCAATACATTGCTTGTCCAATTAAACTTTAAACTATAATAAAAATCAAAAACATAATACAAGTTATTTACAAAAGTTGAAGAAATAAATATATTAGCTCAAGATGAAGAGTGGAAGTTGTGGTTTAATTTTTTGCTTCTGTTACAGGGCCCACCTTGTAGATTTGTAGGAACTTATTTAATAAAAATGGCGGTATCTATAAAAAAAACAATGTTAGCAGGACCCTGCTTCTACGCAAAATACTCAGTGGGGGGTCATTTTGTATTGGTTGATTTGGACCCAATTAAATTGTTCGGGAATTGAATTTTTATTACCTACTTGTTGTACGGTCAGCAACAAAAGTACCTAACTGGTTACTTTTTTACTCTGTCACATTAACACATTTGTCAATCTTGTATGGCGCTAAGTCCGTGGCTGTAAAACGACAAAGTACAAAAGTAACCAGCTACTTTTAATGCTGACTGTATCTGCAGAAGAAATTCCTGTTATGCATAAATTTCAGCTGTCTATTTACTGAAATATTTATTTCTTTGGTAGTTATACTCGTTGACGCGCGGTTTGATTTGTTTATTTACTGGCGTATTAACCTAATTATGCTCAAATAAAAATTATTTTAATCTTTCTTATTTTAAACTTAAACGAAGGTTATCGCAAAACTGTGGGCGATGAGCTTTTAGCAAGAGTGGGTAAAGTAGTAAGGTACGCGGGTAGGTAGAATAGCACAAAAACTTTATATTTGTAGCCCTTTCTGACGTATAGCTGCCTCCCTTCTCAACGTAAGTGGAAATTTTCTGGCTAACATCGATCCCTTTTGGTCTACTGCTCTACTAGAAGAAGAAAATTAGATTTGTATTACATATTAATATCCTAATGTCGCTAAAGTCGAACTTTCAAGTTGACAGACACGTCTATTGGCATTATTGTTTTATGACATACAGACGATTATCAACTTTAGGGAGGTAGACCACATTTTGGCTGATGGTCACACTTATTAACTCTTTTCCTTTTGCGTCGGGGGGTCATATCGAATCCCTTGCAGAAATATTCTTAAAAGTTTTATTATTTGCGAACATTGTAATAGATCGTTCGGGTTGTATGTTAGGCGGTATCTTGATCACATATACGACATAGGACGGTACCATCCAAGCATCGACATCTATGTATAGACTTCATGTTTATTACATCAAAACGGCGCACAAAATTTGTTCACAGCGCGGATTTGTGAACCTTTCACTATAGTTTGTTGACGTCCGTGACAGGGGTTGTGTCAAAGTAATATTGATGATTGATGCGCCGCGCGTTTTGTTCCAAACAGCCAGTCTAGTGCCGTAAGGTACATATAATATGTCGATGCATCCAAGCCTGGCCCTATACTACGAAGTTCAAAATTTTACTTCATATCTTGCCGTCCCGTTGACGCTTATATATTATTTTATACGAGTCTGAGACTTCGAATTTCGTAGTAGCCCCCTGGTGTCTTTCCTTTCGTTTTCTTAATGTTTTGGCTGAGCACGGGGATTTTCCTTTTCTTGGGAGAAATCTAAACGATATTTTTCCAATAGAAAATAGAATATCTTTTCTGGAAAAACATTTTTCTTTGTCAGAACATCTTTAATATTGATTTTTAGATAAACACTACCACGAAATTTTCATTTTAGTCGTTGATATGTCTGGCAAAAGAATTATTTGGAAATCTGATCCTCGAATCTGAAATGGGAGCTTTTCCAGAAATAGTTGGCGAACGACACGGGGTTGTATCACGGTTATCGCGACAGACTAATTATTTGTCTCTGTCTGACTAAGCTGCTTGTGTGTAGTGCGAAAGAAAGATTCACTCAGATAATTATAATAACATATTAAAAAATTGTAGATTGTTGCACCAAGCAGACAGTTATTTACTAGTGCACCGAGTGCCGATTTGGAGCCCGAGCGTTAGCGAGGGCTTTAAGAAGCACGAGGGCAATATAAATTACTTAATGCGAGGTGCATAATCTGCTTTTCTTTCTTTCAACTACTATAGGAATAGTGGACGAAAAAAAATAAACAATGAAAAACTAGGAAAGAAATGTCACTAGCACTCGATGATTCCATTTTTGTAAGTTTACATTCGCACTCTCAAAAAATGTCCACGGAAAATTTGTTTTTTTTTTAATTTCTCACTTTTTTGGCAGAGTTAGTATATATAGCAGATATTTTTACCCGCGATCTGTCTGTCTGATTAATCCCTGATACGTAAAACACATAAACTTTGATTCATTTTGTACCTTACCTAAATTAGCGGGGCCTGGAAAAAGGTTAACTTACCGAGGACCTGTCCCAAGGAAAAAGTTAAAAATATAACGTGTATGTATAGTACGAGAAAAAGGGTAAATGGCATCGTATTATCGACATCTCACCTGCATAATTTGGCAGTTTTATCCCTGTCAAATTGCTTTGCTAAATCGAAGGACATTTGCTGTAATGGATGTCTTGCGCTTGGGAGGGGGCTCGAAGTTTGCAAAAAAGTTATCACATTTATTGACGAAGAAAAGAAACTAAGACGATAAGGGGATTTCGATAGCCAAAAGTTTTCATTTGCTTATGTATTAAACTCCGTTTAAGACGACATCCGTAAATATTTCAACGCTACTTGTTAATTCTGCTTTCCGTTAACTTTACGGCAACATTCAACAGATCAAATGAAGTTAATTTCTTTTACACACTAGTGGCCTTAGGCTTACTGTTTGAAAGTCCTTCATAAAGTCCGTAATTAAAGTGTTATTTAATTCACAGATATTTAGCAAATGAAGGTTAATAAAGTACTTACTTTTTTTTAATGAATGTGAAGTTATATTATGTGTCTTTTTTTTAAAGTTTTATCAATGAACTTAGAGCGGTCTAAGTTTATGGAAATCGAGAAAAACACGGTGTAGAAATATGGATAAACTTTGATGTGTATATTCGACTATCGGTCGACAATGCCGAGCTAGGCTAGATACAGCGTCTACACGTATAGCGTTGTCTGGGAAATAAAGATTTACTAAAAATCTAATTAAACAGTAAAAGTATTTTGTATTTGCGATTTGTTCCGGAAACGCGAGATACGAACCGTTATCAAGCCTCAATGAACTTGACTGATTTCTCGGATCTGTTTTATGTCTTATCGTGGAAAAAGTAGGTTATTTACAATAATACATGTGTGCACTGCATGCTCGCCAGTTGTGCAACTAACAATGTTTGATTACAATTTACACTTTGCTCTTTTATTCATTTGTTTAGTTTTTTTTTTGTTTTTTCATCATATCTAGCCTACATACGTGCCTCTGCTGGGCACAGGCATCTCCAAAAGACATTTCACTTACACACACCGTTGAATTGTTTCTTAGTATAAAAAAAAAAGTCGATCGCGAGTTGGGACCCGAACCCATGATCCTTTCTGTTCTGCTTGAGAGTTGAGAGGCAATAGGTTAAAGTGTTTAAACCACTAGGCTACTAGTACGGTGTTCATCAAATTCTGATCTCATGTAGATTTTATTACAAGAGAATCCAATGTTAAAATAACCTTTCTTTGGGCAGTCGGGTAAAAAGTAGCAGTGACGTCGGGTGTTTTTTTTTGTTATGAAACCGCTGGCCTTAAAATGGTGAGAGAGAAGCGTGGGTTAGTTATAGGTCGATTCACAAGAACTGGCACGAATGAATTGAACAAATGTAATGCCGCTTGTCACTGTCTGAGTGCCATTCTTATAAAGGGTCCTCGTAATATTTTGCAAACAAGTACATAATATATCATCATCATCATCATCCCAGCCTATATACATCCCACTGCTGGGCACAGGCCTCCTCTCAGAACAAGAGGGCTTGGACCATAGTTCCCACGCGGGCCCAGTGCGGATTGTCAACTTCACACACCATTGAATTGCTTCGCAGGTTTGTGCAGGTTTCCTCACGATGTTTTCCTTCACCGCAAAGCTCGTGGTAAATTTCAAATGTAATTCCGCATATGAATTTCGAAAAACTCAAGAGGTGCGAGCCGGGGTTTGAACCCACGACCCTCTGCTTGAGAGGCGATAGGTCAAACCACTAGGCCACCACGGATTACATAATGTATATTAAGGAAAAAATAAATACTTTAAAATTTCACGTAGTCTGACCATAATTAAGGCTTGGATTATGCGTCTTTGGATTTCATTAGTGACTGCAGATTTAATGCTACGGAATTTCATATCGGAATTTTCACTATGATTAAACATTTTGCTAATAATTGTTAAACTGGATTTGGGCGGGTACCTCCCGGGACCTAACTTTTTTAATTACGCCCTTATCATTTATTGAATCAACCTGTATTTATATTTAATCATTTTATGATGCACACATTATCGTTCACTCGTTCAATTCATTCGTGCCAGTTCTTCTGAATCGCACTATATGCCTTCAGATTTTTGTTACACTTGTCATCAGATCACTGAAGTTACGTTAAACAGTGTATGTTAAGACAAAGACATACATAACAGTGATTACTTTCACATAAGTTTCCTTAATTGGATGAGTAAAAACGGTCTCTCTGCGCTGGATAAGTAGACGTTAAGATAATTCCCGTAATTTAGCCAGGAGATTATCCAACAGTGATGCTTCCACAAAGCCAGAGAATTACGTATTTAGTAATAGGCTTTACGCATGGAGCGCTTATGAAAGGAGATGGCATCTTGTAAATTTTTACTGCCAAAATATTACAGACAATAAACCGTTTTAGTGATTTATTGAATCAGGCGTTACTTTGCGGTGGTCCATATTAATGAACTGAAATAATTACTTTGCTCACCCGCGACCTAAATCGCGCGAGGTTGCGGGTGAGCAAAGTAATTGTCTCAGTTCCTTTTTAGAGCTAGTCAACAATTAAATTAACTCTAAATTAATTAAGAAGATATTAACAATTAAATATAGAACGATGTCTCGGAAATACCGCCATTAGGTTTTAAATGGATACTATGAATGATATGTTTATTAGTTATTATGGCTATGGAAATGACACTTACAGAGACAATGTTAGATATACAATAGAACAGCGTCTGGTCATGACAGGTTGCAAAGCAGCCGACGAGGCAAATGACACATTGGATCGCAAACCAAACCAGTTTTCCTTTCAAATAAAATATCTCGAAAGATAATCTAAAGCGACTGATCGTTTTTTTCTCGTCCAAGTTGAAGTATCGATTCGCTGCTTACAAATAGATTCGTTACTAATTTAACGTTTCTATTCGATTTTCTGTACCTACCTCTCTATCGATTTAGTATCTTGTTGGTGTTTTTGTTATTTTTTCTCATCTGCTTTCTTACGAAAATACGCCAGTCAATCAACGAAATACAGTTCGTAGAAGCCGTAAGGTTCTCTTTTTGGAGCGAAATACGATACAGAATCCTTATCATTTCCTATAAAATATCCAGCCTTTTATATCAATCGCTGTAGTTTTCTCTCGATATCCTCCAAGTCCAAAAATATGATGATACTAGCTTTTGCCCGCCGCTCCGCCGGCGTGGTATTCGGTTATCGCGCGCTGTTCCCTGGGGAACTGTGCATTTTTCCGGGATAAAAAGTAGCCTATATCACTCTCGGGCCATATAACTGCGAGAGAATTTCGTTTGCGACGTCTAGCGCCATTGGCAAAGATTCTACAGGCATTCAGTGCTTACGTCAAATTGAGACAGGACTGGGCATATTGATTGTGTTGCAGACAAACCCGTTTCAGTTCTTGGCACTGACTGTAATAAAAGTGGCCAACAGAAACTAACTGAACGACCTTACGTTTAGTATGCGACTGAGAAAATGAACTGTGTGATTATCATTTCATAGGATTACGTAAGATATATCAAAAACTATCTCGGCTCTCAGTTTATTTTATGTGTTTAGTAGGAAAACGATCTAATAAAGGTTTTTTTTTAATGATTTTAGAACCTGCATAGTCTTGTTTGAACAAAGTTACCGGAGTTTGCCGTATACAATGTATGTATGCTATACATAATAAAATGATTATGAATAATGCATGCGTAAAAAAACACTATTATTAAAATGCAGTCAAACTTAAAACCACAAAACTAATCTGAGTCATATTTGATTTTAAATCTTAAATGCCAGCGTTCATATTGTGATTCATTTACATAGGTATCTTTCGTTCTTATTCCTTGTATATATGTAGTCTGTATATCTAAATGATTGTATCATGATTTTCCTGTTATGGAGAGCCGATATCTCATACCTGGTTGCTATTTCGGTGTATCTCTTGTTTTATTCTGCTATTAAATGCACGTGTCTGGGCATCCAAGGTTCACTGTCGATATTTGTATCCAGATTTCTTTAGTCTGTTTGTGTTTAGAGACCTACCGCATTGAAGCAAAAATATAGACAACCTTTTAGAAAACTTTTATTTTAGACATTTCTGAGACGTTGAACATCAAACTACTGGGAGAATCGCTCATATTTAGTGGAATAAATCGGATAACTCAAGTCTCTAATGGAGTGCGCGTTTTGCAGCATGCGCCGTGGCGTGTGCTCCGAGATGACGGGCTAATAATTAGGGCTAAAACGTGTTTAATTTTTTTGTCCAACTATCGATTTATATTATATTTATCGCTGGGTATTGTTACGTTGCGGTCTCACTAGAATACGGATTTTTGTTCAAGATCACTATAATCTGTAACTACACGCTGTAAATCAAATTATACTAATAGCCCACTAATCGAAAATCGAAGTTCGTATCGTACCGTCCCTCTCTTATTAACTAATATAAGCGTTAGCGGGACGGCAAGAAACGAAGTTCCAATTTTGCACTTCGTAGTAGATAGCCTGGGTAGTGTCCTCTATATGCCGGCAGTATCGCTAGTATCTTAGCTGATCTTGATCTTATTAGAAGTAACATAGTTTTTGTTTCTGCTTCTGGATATGCGCGCTGCGTAGTCGGTTATGAAACATAGCTAGTGTTATGACATACGAACAGCTATGTATCGGCTTGGACAGATATAGAGTTTATGTAACAAGCCGCTTGTACCAAGACGTCTGCTACTGGAGATACGCGAAGGGCATTAACATAACATACACACATAAAAATGTTTAAGAATAAAGATGTAAGTTAAATTAAACCTATTTCTTAAGCAAAAGTTTAGCCCTGCAGGAAAAATCTTGCAAGTTGCATTACATTGCGGTCCACTTAAAAATCGTTTGCTTTCGGTCTCACAATGTAATGCAACTTCCAACATTTTCTAGCAGGTGTAAATTGAGTTTATATGAGTTTTGTTCCCTAAATTTGCGGACCCGAACCACAGTATATATATAAGCTAAAGCAGTAGCGAAGCTACGAACAAATCGATCGAAACGAACACTCATACAGACGCGCGCTCTATACGGCCTATAAGGGGGTCTCGCGGTACTGCAATCGCGAGTGACACGTCGAGAGGACCAGCGGCCGCGTTGCGCTGTTTCAATTGTGTGTGCCCCAGACAATCCGCGATATTAAAAACTATGCATAGGAAATAATATTGTGCAGTGTATAGCTGCTTGAACACGGATTCTTCGAAACCGGGGCTTTCATTTTTTAAACTCCCTGCTGATGTTGAAAGGTATGAATGATTTACTATTACTAAATAAAATCATTTTTCTTTTAAATAAAACGTTTGGTTGATTTGGTGATAGGTAGGTAGGTGATACAGTCATGGGCAAAGATATCGACACGGCCAAAATTGCAAAAATATATATACACGGCCTTAATGTTAAGTGCATAAAGTCGTGTATACATATTTTTGTAACTTTGGCCGTATCGATATCTTTGCCCTTGACTGTACAACGGGAAGTGAGTTAAATTTAACTTGCAAGGTTTGAACCGAATATACAAAGATACATACAATAGGCACATACAATTGCAAGTTAAATATAAGCTTGTAATAAGAGGCCTAATAAGCTGAGATACAGCGCGAACTAAACATATATATATATATGTGTGTGGCCAACCTTAACGCTCCATTGGAGTGTAGGTATTTATCTCAAAAAATATGCCTAGCTTCCATACTGCTTTAGCTTATATATATATACTGTGCCCGAACCGAACACCACTGGTCACAATTGTACTGTACTAATAACCCAAGCAAACGTTGGTGGCGGGCACGGCTAATATTTTATTTCTATGACAACAGTATTTTCAAAGTTTAAAGTATGAGTGAACGGGCATTATACAATACAATACAAAGACTCTTTATTGTACACCAGACATAGTAAGCGATACAGAAAACGGATACACAGAGAAAAAATTACAAGGTGAGCAATAGGCGGCCTTATCGCTTAAGAGCGATCTCTTCCAGGCAACCTTTACCTTTACCTACCTTTTTTATATGCTTGAACCGGTGTAATAATGCCATACGATCAATAAATAATAGCCCCGCATGCTACAATCGTTCTTATGGGGTATAGCGCTATATACATTACATGAGTTTTTGTATTGGTCTTTACTCACAATGTGAGTAATTTTTAGAAACAGAGAAGATCAATAAAATAAAAACTCTTTTTAATTAAGCGTCAAATCTGCGAATAAATAAAATAGTCATTCTGTTCAAATGATTTATTACATGTTACAAAATTTTTGTTATATCAAACGTCCTTATCACTAAGTCGCAACATTTTTATTGAAATCTGTTTTCAGGGTTCGAAGGTTTATTATAAATATCAAAATATCGGATATTTATGATAACTATCCGATATATATCCATTTTGTATGAAAGCAATAATTATTATTTGTAAAATAAATTAAGTAAAATTGTTTCTGCACTTTATCAATTACTTTCTTTGTAAAAAATAATAGAATAAACACAACAAAAACTTACTCTTTCGTAACTAAATTTTTCTAACACGACTGACGCCATTAACGCCGGCAGAAGTGTTGCCATTAATGGATTAGAACCTACTATTAGGGAGTATCTTTTAACTACTCCAACGCCATCTACATTTGGGAAGTAGAAATACAGTAAACAAAGGCCAAAAACTAGCCAAAAATTACTTAATAATATCAAATTTTTAAACCAATTTTTGTATTGATATATATCATAAAAAATCATTTGATATATATATCGGATATATATCATGATATATATATATCCTCGAACCCTGAATGTTTTGGATGGGCAATAGGTAACATTTTCTAATTTCCATTCAGGAACGTCTTGATAACATAAAGCTTAGTAGCATTCTCTGCTAGTGGAATATTTAGAAAAAAAGAAAGAAAACAATTTATTTATAACAGCAGTGACACATTACATAGGTTAGAAAAATACATAAGTGGTTGCCGTAAGATAAGATAAATAGTCAGGGTTGTACTATAGTCGAGCCCAAGGATCTTTACATTTTAGTACCTCGTCACTGTATGTATGTCATCTGACAATTTTATACAAAAGTTCAAACATGCAGTGACAACGACAAGGTACTAAAGTTTAAAGATATCTTTGACCTCGACTGTCGAGGAAAAATTAAATATTGGATACCATTCGTTGTGTGGTTGGCTGCATGGCAATCTACATTTTGCAAACCCGGTTAAATTGCTGAATATGTTTAGATATGACTTACTTAAATATGTGATGAAAACCGTGGTTACCTTTAAGGGGTCATTCATAAAGTACGTCACAACAATTTTGACTATTATGTACATATAAATACGAAGTTTTCCGACAAAATACGGTGGAAAAACATTATTCTCAATACATCTGTATTTATATAAAAAAATTGCATGTATACGAAACTAATGAGCAAACTAAATTCTTTGTACAGGACACAAAGTATTTCGATAACAACCTTTAACAGGGCGCCATGTTGCAAATATTTACGTATCAATGTATATTGCTAGCCATAACGTAGTATCGTTAGCGAATATTTGAATTTCCCTCGGGACCCCTCGTACCTATTTGTTGGAGTGTGAGGTTGATGTTACTTAGTAATTATCCAATTTATATACCGCCCTACTGTTAGCTGTATAATAGGGCTAGAAACTAAACTATAGTTCCGCACAATGGACCCCTACGCCCCCAGTCTAGTCTGAGGATTTACTGTGTGTTTGTATTTGTCATGACTGCAACCCATTAATGATTTTATACGAGTACATGTAGTGTAATAAACATGTTATTTTCAATAAACAATAACTTCTTTGACTTCCGTTTTTTTTTACTTGATAAATGTTTATGTAGGTTTACATAATATAATTAAGATGATTATCAGAATGAAGATATTTAAACATTTTGTAAAGACTTTAGATCGTACCTATCGTCGCTGAAGGTACAGTACCACTGCCATGAGTTTACAGTGACCGCGCGCGTACTCGATAGCGACGGCGTAAATTATTTGTAGGGGCGCTGTACAATTCTCCATACAAATAATTTACGCCGTCGCTATCGAGTACGGTCACTGGTAAACTCATGGTAGTGGTACTGGTATCTCTAGTGTAAGTAACGTGTTGACTTTAAAATCTGTATACTGCCTATGAGCGAACTGGTCAAGCTATGATTGCCTATCGAACACAGCCGTACCGACCAAGCGATCTCGCTCTCCTGCTCATGGCAGGCGCAAGAGATGCGATTTTATTTGGATTAGGTTCCAAAATCTAGCCAAAAGCAGTAGCATCGTGAAGTGACTCGTTCGTTTTATCCGGCTAGATATTTTTTCGGTACGTGTCGTCATTTTTCAACCTATCTTGAAGCCCTACCGTGGACAGATAAACCTGGAAATCTATTAGCTAATCCACATGTCTACGATAAGAGGGAAGAATTTATACTCTGAATAAATAGCATATCCTCGTTTCCAGCGTTATTTAGGAAATAATACAATTATTCCGCAAATTTGTGATCTGTCTTCGAATAAATGTGGCCTTTGGGATTATGACAAATAGTGAGCTTTCCCGCTTTTTCGGCTAAAGTTGATGCTTCTATATGTATTAAAAGTACCGTACTCAAATTTACTAGCTGTTGCACGTGACTTTGTCTACGAACAATTTGGTTATCGCTATCCCGCTACACTAAATTGTATCTCAATCGATTCAAACGTTTTTTATGTGCATGAGTAACAAACATCTAAACAAACTCTTTACAAACTTTTTCATTAAAGGTAGGAAGTATTGTAATACTAATAGGAAGTAGGATGATTGCTGGCTAAAAACACCTAAAATAAGTACATTATTATTGTAAAAAGGAGACTTGTTCGAGAAGTAGGTAAACACGTGGCGCGCGTTGTTGGAATGAAGACCAGACCAAAGATTTTTTGTTGTTTCTTTAAAAATACTTCTATGGGTTTTTCCCATGGGTAAAGTTTCAAAGCTCCCACGTTTTCACGTCAGCTGCTACGCTTATCCCGATGCATTACGAAAATACTCCAAAACTCCGACGCTCAAACGCAATGCGCAAACAAAATAAAGCCATAATAATTGACGTTACGATAAAGGCCTAAATTGCGCACCGCAGAACATTCGCAAGACACTGCAATGTGAACTGTACGCTCTGGCATTAAGGCTCCCAGTGTGGGTGTATAGCAAAGACAGCTGACACAGCTTTTATCGGTAAATGAATGCCCGGCAGTGACTCAGCCGTCACGTGGTTGGTGGCGTGGTGAGGACATAGATTATGTCGCAGACGCGAAAATCTTTTTATTAGTAACTGTTCGACTTTTAATAATAATGTGTAATTTCTGAGTACGGATCTTAATTCAATAGACATTAGATAAGATTAAAAATAGTTTTTATAAATGTAAAAGGGCCTTTTTCTTTCGACAGGTCTGCATAGATAGGTACTCTATTAAATTCAAGGTAATACTCCGAGACAGTTTCAAAATAATGATATGCTACCATGATATGCTTTGATACATGCGGAAAAATAACATTAGTTCAAATTTGTGCCGTGTCAATTGCTGTCCTGACTAGTTCCTACTCCTACCGGTAGGGCAAAGTAATGTATACTAACTATATAAATAGGTATAACGTCTGTACGTTTATTCTTTGGCAGTACACGTCGTCCCAGCCCCAGGCCGCAGACGCTCCGCTGAGGCAAACGGCAGATATTGTTGCGAAATCTATAACGAGATGACAAAATTTTAGTTGTTTCGTGGAATTATTTTACATACATTTTGTCACTGGGATTTCCTTGAAATACGAATAGGTATTAGAGATGTGCCGATCATGACTTTGGCCGACTAGCCGACTAGCCGATTAGTCGGTTGTAAAGAAGCCGACTAATCGGCCGACTAGTCGGCCAAGCCGATCACAGTTTTGGGGATTTCCGTGACGCTTTGTTAACCAGCTGATTTGGGCGCAAGTCGCAACCGACGCCAGTAAGCTTCTCGCAACCTGTTTATTTTATTTTATTCGTATTATTTTATTTCTAGATTTTTGCTTTTGTATCTAACAAAGCGGGGTTTCTGTGAAAAAAATACTGTGAAAAATAATGCCTAGTATTATTGTTCATTAAAGTGAAAGAGCTAAAAAAATAATTTAAATTTAATCATATCAAAAAGAACGGCATCCGAAAAGGCTATAGAACCGTAGACCACATACATGCGTTGCGGCAGGTTATACAGAAGACCGAAGGGTACCTCCCCCTTTGCCTTGCATTTGTAAACTACGAGAAAGCCTTCGATTCGATCGAGACTTGGGCTGTGCTGCAGGCACTCCAGCGGTGCCAAGTTGACTACCGGTATATCGAAGTGTTGAAGTTTCTGTACGAAAACGCCACTAAGTCCGTCCGACTACCGGACTAGAGCACGACGCCTATTCCTCTGCAGCGGGGAGTCAGACAAGGAGATGTGATCTCTCCGAAACTGTTCACTGTTGCATTGGAGGATGCTTTTAAGATTCTGAACTGGGAAGGACAAGGCATGAACATTAATGGCGAGTACTTTAATCACCTTCGATTCGCCGACGATATTGTGGTCATGGCTGAGAGACCATGGAGGACTTCAGTGCTATGCTCGCCGACCTCAGCAGTTTTCGACCGAGTTGGCTTGAAAATAAACATAGACAAGACGTAAGTCATGTCTAATGTCCATGTTGTGCCAACTTCCGTAATAGTCAGAGGCTCTGCGCTCGAAGTTGTTGACAACTATGTATACCTACCTGAGATTAACAGTCCAGATAGGTAGATCCAATTTCGAGAAAGAGATCACTCGTCGAATCCGACTCGGCTGGACAGCGTTCGAGAAGCTTCGCAGTGTCTTTTCTTCCAATTTATCGCTGTGTTTGAAGTCAAAAGTCTTTGACCAATGTGTGTTGCCGTGATGACTTACGGATCTGAGACGTGCGTGGTCGCTAACGATGGGCCTCATGAGGAAGCTCAAAGTCACTCAGAGGGCTATGCACGGGGTTTCTCTGCGGGATAGAATCCGAAATGATGATATCCGCAGTAAAACTAAGGTTACCGACATAGCCCGAAGAATTGCAAAACTAAAGTGGCAGTGGGCGGGGCACATTGCTCGCATGACTGATAGCCGATGGGGTCAGAAGGTTCTCGAATGGCGTCCGCGGACCAACAAGATGGAGCGACGACCCGGTTAAGATTGCGGGATCGCGGTGAATGCGGAAAGCACAAGACTGGTCTGAGTGGAGAGCCTTGGAGGAGGCCTATGTCCAGCAGTGGACGTCTTTCGGCTGCATGATGATGTCAAACAGAAAGTCTCGTGTAAGGATTTTTTGAACAAGTAGACAATGATTCCCGTAAAGTCAAGTAGGTAGAACTAATGACAAAATATAATTTCTCGTGTGGGCAAGGAAAAACAGTAAATACTACAAAAATTAACAGCTTAAGGTTTTTATATAATGTAATTCCCCCTCTGTGTACCTATACCTACATGAAAATAAATATTTTATTGAAATATACGTACAAAGTAAGAAGCCGGATAGTCGGCGCTTTTTGCCGACTATTCGCCGACTAGTCGCCGACTACGAAAGTGGCCGGATAGTCGGCTTTCCCGACTAGTCGGCGACTAGTCGGCACATCTCTAATAGGTATTAATAGGAAAATGTAATAAAATAAGGCGTCGTTATATTTCTGTATAGATTCAAACAATTTGTGTAGGTTATTATGGCGTAAATGGATCCGGAACGGTTTCCATTAAATATAAAGGTTTTGAATTCGTCACTTGTCTTAATAGACGTCTCTGCAAGCGGCAGTAAGTAATTTACTTAGCAGAGGAAATCTGCAGAAAACTTCGAGTTATTTCAGGCTTCCAGTAATATTTTCTTTTCAGATATGCCAGCAATAATTCACTGAATCCTCAAATAACTCTTACATCGTTGCCAACAGACAATTAATAAGAGGAATAATAATGCTATCGTTTGTACAGTCAAGTGAAAAGATATCGTAACGGTCTAAGTTACAAAAATATGTATACACGACTTTACTTAACATTAAGGTCGTGTATGCATATTTTTGTAACTTTGGCGTGTCGATATCTTTGCAGTTGACTGTAGGTACTTCACTCTAGAAGCTATTTCTTGTCGTGTATTCGTAATCTACACTTCTTTTGTTTACATAGATTTTATAAAATCATGTTACTCTCCAGTGCGTGGGGGATGCAATCCTTTTTGAAGTACAATTTGGACCATAACCTATTTTTGAGCAAGAATTCGTCACAGAATGAGCCGAGACAATGAATAAAGGTTTTTCAGCCATATTATAGACGCCTCGTGCTTTTGTATATTATAAAAAAAGTTTTTTTTTTTCGCTATGAGTTCTTTGGCAGATGTATGAAATATCAATATGACATCATTAGTACAAAGTTTCCACCCTCGTACGCGATTTAGTTTCTTTGATGATCTTTGATATGATGATGAGAAACCGGGTTCGTTTAGTGGGCCCAGCTAATATTTTCTGATTTTTTCAATGCATCCTTGTTACGGTATGTTTAAGAACATTTTTTTTTATAATAGGTATACAAAAGACAACGGTATTAGGCCTTGGGTTACTATGCCTATCTCATTGCAAGCAATGGTAATCCTGAGATAATGCATTATGCACACTCCGTTTCACAATAGGTTGCCATTATCTTTGTTTTCGTACTGACTCTAGCTTTAAGGTCGTCCGCTTATCTGTTGTGTTCGTTTTGTCTACTAAAGTAATTACCGTGTTCGTACAGTGAATGGACAGAAAAATGGCTGTACTAGTTACGTTTCGTCCTCGATCATATTCTGAGCTCCGGTTTCGAAGGGCCATGAATGAAAAGTTGAGCTGAGCTGGCGCCTCGTGGATTAAGACCGATGTTTATGCAATTGATGTGCATAGCAGTTAGATTGTATAGTCGTCCTAATTTCCTTACCACCCTAAGGTTCTATGTGTTATTCGTATTCGTGTGGCTTTAAAATTTAAAGATCATTTTGACTTTGGCAGGTTTGGAAAAAAATCATGATTTTTTGAAAAAATCGTATAAATCGCGATTTATTGATAAAATCCTAATAAAATCCGTTTTTTTTTTTATTTTTTCACTTGTCATAGTTTTCACAAAAGTTTTGTGTAAAACGGAACGCGCTTTGAGAAAAAGGGAATTCCCCGCGCGGTGTTTAGTAAACGGCGCGCGGGAAATTCCCCTAAAATATCTCATCATCCAAACAAGCTTTCGATCGTTCCGTTCAGTTTCAGTTTTCATTGAACTTGTTCTTGTCATTGTTGTTGCTGTTGGAAAACTGTTTTTTTTTTGTTTAAGTTCTATAATAATGAATAACGATGACAATTACATTGATTGATTTTTAACCAACATTTATGACAATAAAGAGAATTGATTAAATCATTGATTTTTATTGAAAAAATCATTTGATTTAAATCGTGATTCAAATCATGACAATTCAATCTTTGGTACCCTAAAAACCCGGCTTTGTCGGCTTGATGTTGATAGACCTAATAACAACTTTCTAGCATTATCAGTCTTAAAATTAAACCGCGGACGGACATGACGGAACTAGGGTCCCTTTCCCTTGCAGGACTACGAAACCCTAAGAATTAAAGGTAGAACACATACTTCGTGGACTATACATATATTATAATAGTAACAAATACATTCGTTTTTAGCGAGAATATATTCTTGCTGGGCAACCCGAGAGTAAAAGAAACGCGAGATTGGCATGTCTTCGGATGCAACACGTCGCAGTTAGTGTACACAAGATTTGCCATTCTTTTCATCACAGACGTCACATAATAAATTAGAAAATCCAATGGGAATTAAGATATTACGACACCATGTCATTGTATACTGTATTACTGTAAATTGTTCCACGATATTTATTTAGGCGTCTTCAAATTCTTTCAAAATATTTTAGCAGGTTATATGTAGTATTGCGTTAGTTTGACTGAACACCTATATTATCTGTGCTATAGGGTCGGACAAGGAAGAAACCGATGTTGACCAACAAAAGATTGACCCAAGCACCCCGCAGAGTCTAACGGGAGCATGCATGCTCCTCTCAAAAAGCGCATGGCTGAAGCAGGACTCTGTGGGCAGATAAGAAACCCCTCCAAACCTCTCCTCTCCCTAATAAGCTCCAGGGAGTCGGGGACAAGCATCCGGGTTTTTTATATAGCCGGTGAGAGTCCGGCAATCTCTTGGCCCTCCCTTCCCAGTCCCAGATTTTTACCGACTGAATGCCGCCATCACCTATAAAGCACCTCATACAAATATAGAAACTAAAATCAAGTAAATAAAAGCAAGGATTTAGTGTATTTGGCCCTTAAGGTGACTCAACCCAAAAAAAGAACACCTACGCGGTACACTTCGAACATCGATCAATGTATGTCGACCATAGTAAAAAAATCGTTATAACATTTACGGAGGTGGGAAATCAAACTAAGTCCATAAAGTGCTGAAATATTTCAAAATACAGAACACCTTTTAGATAAACGGAGACTTCGAAATACAAGCTAAATTTAATAAAATCACTTATTATAAACTTAGCTTAAATCGATCATATTTATATAAAACCGATCATGAAAAATCTAAGTCCGCTCCGCACTTAGCTATACAGTTCATCAAAGGCAAAAACTACGCTAGGCAACGTAACAAAATAATTTGCATTTACCTACAGCGAAGGCGGTCGAGATAAATTTTCCAGCAAAAGCATGCAGTTTGATCAGGATGGACTCCTTTGATGACGCTTGCGTGCTTGCATTTCCCGGTACCTCTTTCTGTTGGAAAACAAATTGATTTTAATAGAAGATATAGTTGCTTTTCACGAGCACGAACTATGTCTTTCAAACCTATAAATTGCGACCGGATCCTCTTTTGAGGGTCACAGTAAGTTCAAAATACGCTCATGATTTCTAGTATGTGCTTATTAAATACTTGTATTAACGACGCTCCATGAAAAAATGTAAAAACATTAGGTCATTCGACAAACAACAAAGTGAGCAATCGCGACCAAACATTCTTACTACCCAGCACTGCACGCAGAAACAATAATCAGGTATATTCTGTGTACCAGAGAACCTGACGTTATAGAAAATGGAAGTCAGCAAGCAGTACAGTCGAGTTCATAAACTTGTGAGGAAAAATTTGATTACAAATATCTGAACACGCTTCTATGCCGTTAACAATAGAGTCGTGTGCAGATATTTTTGATTCAATTTTTGGTCACAAGTTTATGAACTCTGTACAAGAGAATATCAGTAGGTACCTCAGTGGGCTTGTTCTGTTACTGTTACACGAACACGAGCGAGGTGTTGGACAGCAGCTTCGCATAAACGTGAGGGAGGTTAGCAGATATTTTTCACACGATTGTGTGGTCGACCAAAAAATTGATTTACTATTCTAAGGTACTGTCAGACATCATCATCATATCAGCCGTAGGACGTCTACTCTTGGACATAGGCCTCCCCCATAAACCTCCAGTTGCTTCGGTTGGAAGCGGTCTGTATCCACCGTGAATCTATGCCATTACTACGACTAAAAGCATTAAAGATTATTATCGCTTAACGTCAATGCGGCAATGAGCCGCATTGTTTTTTTATGTAGTTACTGACAAAAAACGGTAAAAAACTTTGCTGACTATTATTCATCTCGCAACAAAACACAATATAAGCTAAAGATATGCAATTTTAGCCGCGAGAATTTCTTTGTAACACATCTAAATTCCATACTTTGACTGATCGTGATCGCGATTATAATTCTCAATATTTCTGGCGGGAAGCCAATATTTCTTTATAACTATAGGCACGGCCATCACAGAAGCCCTACGCTAAATACGGGGTCATCGACCTCGATAACACCTTTCTGTAGTTCGTAGTAATTAGTTATTGACATAGATCTTGTAATGTTCCTCTTAGACTCGGGCCACGCGAGTGATACGAAGAAAATGCCAGTAATTATTTTCTGGACTGTGGTGGGATGTATGGATGTGGTAGGTTATTATTTATTCCCCTAGACTAGACCCCGTCACTAGCAAAAGTTACATCGACTCGCCGCATCGCTTTAGGACCAATTTTTCAATTACCAGATAAGTTCTTATACCAAAGATAGATTCTAATATTTTGTGGGATTAGGCTATATCGGAATTGCAAAATCGCCTTAAAATGCTTTTCAACATTCAGATATATTTGTGTTAAACAAGATTTATGTAACATACGCAGTTAGAATTTTTTGAATGGTTCTGAAACTAACCTCCTACGTACAAATAAACCAACAAAATTTACCTATTTTATTTATTACGTTAGTTCAGTTCAGATTGATTCGACATATTTGTAGTACAAGTTACTAGACGTTCAAACTAACTTACCTGAAATTAAATTTCATCTTAATTATCTTGCACACACATTGCTGACGAGATTTACCATTTACAAGGCAGTGTATTAAGTTGCTCCATATAGCTACTACTACTACCTTGTTAAGAAAATAAATCTCTTGACAAGATCTCTGCAGGGCTACTACGAACGAAACTCGAAGTTCGTGTCGTGCGGTCCCTCTGACACTTATACTATATACTATTTAATACGAGAGCGAGAGGGACGGTACGATACGAACTTCGAGTTTCGTAGTAGCCCTGCATATCATCATCATATCATAGGACGTCCACTGTTGAACGTAGGCCTCCTCCATAGACCTCCAGTTGCTTTGGTTGCAAGCGGCCTACATCCACCGTGAGCCTGCTACTTTACAGACAAGATTGGAATAAAATCAAACCTTCCCACTTATTAAATGACTACCTTCGCCCTTAATCTATTAATAATTTATCGCAAGCTTACACTTTCTAGAACCTTTCCCATATATCCTTTGTCATTGTCTAGTTTTCAATTAGAACTTCGTTCCGGTTACAAAACGATTTATAAAGTGTCAGACTTAAGCTTTCAAGCGACTAAGGCCACGCCAGGCACACCCTAGGTCTACTAATGCCATTAGTGGGTGTACGGAACACGTCGAATGCCCTAAAAAAGGTTAGATCGCTACAAACGTTGAATAAAATTATAGGAACTGACTCATATTCTGACCTCAGAGGGATTCGACGATGCAGGATGTGTTGGTTTGTTACAAGATTTTTAACATAGATGGGTGGGCCTGTTTATAAGAATGGCAAAAGGGATGTTTGTATTTAATTCGACTTACAAAATTAGTTTTTTCTCCAAGCTTTCTGCGGATTATGTAATTTGTTTTGACAGTGAGGTCATTCGAGGTTCGTATCAATAAAGAAAAGTATAAGATTTTACTTCTTATGTTTGAAGCAAATAAACTAGTGACCGGACCCGGTTACGTGCGAATGCAACTTTGTAATTTAGTTTCAAAAGAATAAGAACAGTCTTCAATCAAAGGAAAGTCGTTAATTCACAAAGTTTACCTCAATTTCCCCAAAATTACACCCGCACGAAGCCAGGGCATGTAGAATAAATAAAATCTAAATTAAAAGTAAAAAGCTAATTTGGATTGTTTATATGTCACCTCCTTTGACTTCCCTATAGAATAGATATGCTCAGGTAATTCTAATTATATGACTATGTTATTTTCAATCGTATGAAGCAGTGAAATGGGTCGTTTATTAACCTAACAAGGTCTTTTAGATAGAAGCCACTCAAGTTATAAATTGAGTGCTGATGAATAAACATTAACGAATGAATGATTGGATCCATTCGTCTGACTTGTATTGTTCGATTGGGAAATGAAGGTTTATTTGATATGTACGATAAATAAATATTGAGATGAGGACAAAGGCACAACTCGGAGTAGGAACTGTTCTGTAAATAGAGCCCAACAACTGGTTAAGTAGCGTTTCCACCAGACGCGTGCGAGGAATGTGTTTTTCATGAACCAATAGAAACGCTTCATTTACCTATCCTCGTTCAGCTCAGTTCTAGCGGAAACAGCTGAGCGGAGCTAGTATAGGTAAATAAAGCGTTTCTATTGGTTCATGAAAAACACATTCCGCGCAACACATCCACTCACATCGCTGGTGGAAACACAGCTTAAAGGTGTACGGGTATATAACAGATACATATGTGAATCTAGCTTAAGATTTGCCCCCATTACTGTAGTCGATGCGTGGAAATTCGCAAAAGTCGTCCTTATCCCTTGTCTACACTAACTAAAGAAGAACTAAAACTGTCCGAAACTCAAGTCTTTCTACAGGTGCAGTGCAATGTTTGGGCTGGGCGTTTGATAGTCAGGCAAACCTATTTTTCGGTATTAAGATTGGCAGTGAGCCTGCTTTATACTTTACGCCTTGTAACCACGCTGTAAAAACTCACAATGGAATACGTAGCTTTTTACATGCGTTTTGCGGGCAAACGAAACGAATCTTTTAAAAAAAAATACATTGTGATGTTTTGTATGGTGATATTTCGTATCAATTTTAACTCAAGGGATATAATGTCTATTACATTTTGAGACTCTGGCCCTTGTGATTTAGGTTGTGCGTTGTCTGTCTGTCATTAACGTTACTGTTTTATAGGTATAAGATTATTATTAGATATTAGCGTTGTTAAAAAAGGCTACACGTTTAACACCTTTTTATTAGCTTTAACTGTAACAATGTAAACAAATCTTGTAAGTAGGTTTGTAACTTTACACACATACAGAGGCTACCTCGATTGAAAGCTGAACTTTCCCACTGCGAACGTGGCATCAAGTGCTTGCATTTACGGAACGTAAACGTAACCGTCGTTTTGAACAATTGGAACGGTTCCAAAAACGTTATTACGAATATGAAGAGATGAAAACGGGCTGGGGGGCTACTACGAAATTCGAAGTTCGTATCGTGCGGTCTCTCTCATTCAAGTATTAAATAATATAAGCGTCAGCGGGACGGCAAGATACGAACTTCGATTTTCGCTGCTTTCGGCTGTTCACATCGGATTCAATACCGAACACTTTCGAAATTATAAAAAAAAATGTTGTCATTACATTAGGTATTCGTACCAAATTTTAAGTCATCTGGTTACTAGAAGTGGATGATATTTTATTTGCAAGGTTTGACTTTATCAAACAAGCAAAAACTTGTAAGAAGTCGATTTTCACGTTATTGCTATTTTAAAGAAACCTCGTCTCAATAAACCATTATTGTATACTCATTAAGGAAGTCACTGGGGTTCTTATTGCGAAAAGGTTGTGCTTTGTGAGCTAAAAAAATTGTCTGCACTAACAATTCGCAACTACACTCTACACTCAATCGCCTGCGAATCCGTAGAAACCTATACTTATAGGCTGTGGCATTTTTTCACATAGTAACTATTCTAAATATAATGCTATTAGATATTCTGCAGTTATGGTAAATTATTGTATACTCCTACCCTATGTACACGGTAGGCTAAAATATGACTCAAGACCTGTCATTATGTATTTTGCCAGTTTACGAAGCGACGTCAGTAACGTGTTAGTATTTGTGTTAAAAAACGCTTAAATTGTTAAGATGAAGATAATATAAAACAAAATGACTTTCAAGGTCCTGAATAAATAACTTTAGATCCGTTACTTATTTTTTGTCCTTTAAAACAAGGTTTATAACGTATAACGATCGCCGGGGATAGTGCAAATCTGGGTACAACACAATGACACTTTATTGTACACCAGAAATAGTAAGCGATACAGAAAACAGGTACACAGAGAGAAAAATACAAGGTAAGCAATAGGCGGCGTTAACAGCGATCTCTTCCAGGCAACCTTTCAACAGAAAGAAGGAAGGACTAGCTTACAGCAGGTGGTGCATCAACATTGGATATCTAGATAGCTTTGGATGATTCCGCGTACCTAACTGGCAATTTTAGCACCAATATTTTACATAATATTTTTACATAAAATTCTTTGAAATAAAGCAAACATGAAGTTAAAACCAGCCCATGTAATTACATAGTGCAGGCAGATACACGGGTTTACGTATGGTAGATAAGTGATTTTGCACTAAACCCATCGCGATGTAATTTTCACCCCACCGTAGAATGTATTCACGATAAAATGTCGTAGGTACCCAATTAATTACTTCGTCAGTCAATGTAATGTCATACTCATAATGTCATTTTTACTCAATTGGTGCTATATTAAAAATCTCGTGCTAACAGGTACTTCGACAAAACGTTCAAATATTTTAAGTACCTAAACTAAGAACGAACCGTAATATTGGCTGCCACTTGAATTCCCATGGAGTGACGTCACGAAGCCATAATAGTAGCATTTAGCGAATGCTGATCCTATTGTCAGTGATTGCGTCATTGTTCGTTGCCACTCGTGCAGAATCGCTTCTGTAAGTGATATGTTAAACGTTAGTGTCTTTGGCACCTGATATTGTTTAGGTGCAGTCGAAGAAACTGTTTCAGTAACTTTTCGCTGCATTATGTCATGCAGACATACCATAACTGCCAAAGAAACGTGAAGTCGAATGCGAAAAGGTTTTACTTTGGTACGTCATTCAGGTTTCTTGATTGTACCTACAGTCTGAAAGGCAATCATAGGTAATCTTTCTACTGGCTTATCAGAAAAGGATGCCTGGAGACAGTTTAGATCTGCAAGGAAAATCGTGCATGTAGCATTACTTATACATTGCTGCGCACTATTGACCACTTCAAACTCGTTCCCTCTACGACTTCGCAATGTAAATACAACTTGCACCACTTTTTTTGCCAGTCTAAACTGGGCTTTACAAACCATGGGTAACAAATCACGAGAGTTCGATAGCTTATCAATACGAAAATAAGGCAATGTGCGACAAGCGAGAATAGCAACCCTGATAGATGTTCTGCCAACTGCTTCGGACCTTGGACACTGCGTCGTGGGTAGTTGATGTGTCAATTGAAGAATTGATAGCGCCTAGCTGGCCTTTGAACTCAATGACCTCAAAACACCGCCGGCTGTGTGTTAATCACTTAGCTACTCGGTTAAAGAATTCATTGCCTGTGTATCAGTGACCTTTATTTGTTAACTATGTCACTAACAGTTGCCATAAGATTAAAAGTGCATACCAAACATTTGCGATGCTTTAATATGAGTTCATCTTACATACTTTAGGGGGTATGGTAACAATTAGTGATCTAGTGTATGGTGTAGCCCTGCTACTACAGTAATGGATCCCACAGCTAGACTTGGTGATACAATGTCCGTACAATTAATTATTTAGACGGGTTAGTGACCTATGAAATTGTTTCTACATATCTCGTTTGCTTTTTGTCAAATAATGTCTGACGAGGATTGCATTCTCCTATGTATTAAGATGATCCTAAAGTTTCGAAATATAAGGCTATACACACTGAATAAACAATAAACAAACAATCACATGGACACATTTTCATAGACTTCAGTGTTTAGACATTGTGGTAACAGGCGGTAACGTTTGCAGCGCATTAATTACGTAGTTATACTAAACGTCTAGTTAGGGTCTCAAAACAACAATATAGGTACGATCTTGAAAGGTATGACGCGTCTGAACTCGGATTGCAATAACAGCAGGCACTTGTGGTCCACTGCATTGTCGCGTTAGAATCCATAGAAACCAGTAGCAGTTGAAGGATGCCCTTTTTAACTGCACTCGACTGTAACGTCTGTATCCATAGAAACCAGTAGTGTCGCTTCGGTTGTTAGCTGTCGACTTGCCTGCGGTTGCGGTCTGAGACTTGGGTCTGATGTCCTCGGACTATGTGAACTCTTACAACCCTGCATTGTAGCCATTCGCGGTAAAGGAGCGAACTGTCGTATTATATTTTAAAGGACTTTTTTTTAGTGTCAGGTTTACAGCAGCGGCCAAGGCTATCAGACAAGTTCTTTAGCGTCACCCATCGTCCATCGTCATTGCATTCACTATAGAGATAGAAAGAGTTGTAGCAACGTACTCCCAATTACTATCACTCCAAAGACTTTCGTTTGCGTTCGCTGCCTGCATTGAATTCACCGTCTCTTTCTACTCCAGTCTTATGCCTTGTGGAAGAAGAAAGTGGTGAAAACGATCGTGATTCCAAGTGCGTTATACAATAAGGCTTAAAAGGTCTTTCCTATCATCAGTATGTTATAATACTGGAGCGCAATACCGCTTAGGAGCATAGTTTATTCGGGGTCAAAACGGGGTAATAGACTTCTGGAGACTGGAAATAATAAAAATAATGCTGTAGGTGTCCATGGGCGGCGGTGATCAGATCACTTACCATCAGGTGACCTGCCTGCTCGTTTGCCAGCTGTTTGATAAAAAAATCGCGAAAGTTAATACAAGATTGTTCATAGGTTATATGAATAAGATCCCTTTAAGGGATTAGTTCGCCATTGTATGTACATCTGTTTCTCTTGTTATCTGTTTAGTTCATGTATTATAATGTGTATATACGATAAAGAGTTACAGATAACAATACATACACCTTCGGTTCGGTGTGGTTATACTATGACTGTGACCGTTTAAGGTTAAATAATAAAACTTTTTATCAGGTAAGATAGGGGTCAATATCAGGCCAGTTTTATGTAAAAGAAAACTTAAATACATTATAAAATAGTAACGTGAATATCGCATCGATAAGAATACCCTAACTATACGTTGTGTCAATCCAATTTATAGAAAGGGTAAACAAAGACGCCATCATAACCCGACTACAGACATTCATTGATGTGAAACCTAGAACCTATTGCAAAATAATTAATCTGTTCAGTAAATCGATTAATTTAGTAATTGAACAAATCAAAGTATTTTTGTCCATTTTATTATTTACAATACTTGATTTAATTCCTAAGACTGTTAATTTTTAAAATGTCAAATTTTCCACCATCTCTACGCTAGTCGTATGCTACTACAGATTATACACGAGTTTAATTCAAGAAATAACGTCCAGATTTTGACGAAGATTTTTCAAATGAAATTAAATGTTGAAATCAAGTGAATTTTGGTGAAAAAACTGATTAGACGTCTAGTTAAAAGACACGAATTATAAATAAATGTGTTCGATGCAGTGGGTGCTTATACAAGAACTTTGATGAAATCGGTTTGTTCACTTTCCATAAATTGGATTGACATAACGTATACCGTAACTTATTTTCCATCTTTTCCCTTGACGATTCTAATAAATAAGTACTAAAACCAGAACTGACCAAGAATACGTTCGGCGTTTTTTTTTTTCTGTTTTGCTCCGACTCGTAGTCTCAGGAGACGCTTGACCTCTGCGTCGCGGCTTATCTAAAAATAAACGAGATGTTTAAACCGTTAAGCTTGTTTGACTGAAAGCAAATTTTAAACTGAAATTGTATTTAAGTAAAATAAATAAACGTAAATAGGGAAGAAGTCGTTCAGTGAAAAGGCTGGAAAGTACAGGTGTAGTGAATAATGTTTTGGTATCGTATTTTGTCGGAAAAGTTCGAATTTATGTTGCTTTCTGAACTAGCTTACTGAAGTTTAATGAAGCTAGTTGAGAAAATAAGATAAATAGGAAAATAAATTACCTATTTAACTAAAACCTAACCTAACTAATTAACTTAAATGGTTATAAATTCTTGATATTGCTGTGATGTACTGTAAATTCACCACCTGGCTAAAATTTACTCCTTACTTCTCCATCCATTCCATTGTAAAGGTTGCCTGGAAAAGATCGCTCTGAAGCGATAAGGCCGCGTATTACTTACCTCAGAAGGTCTCTGTGTATATACCTGTGTTTTCTATATTGCTTGTTATGTGTGCAATAAAGAGTTAATGTATTGTTGAATTTATCCGGCAAAATACGATGGAAAAACATTATTTACTAAATCTATAATGACTGTGTGGTCTAAGCGCATAACATGGTTCATAGTGCATCAGAGGCGTGGCGTCGTAACAAATCGATTCCCACCGGAATACCTAATTTTTTACATGACATCTCTAATTCGAAGTATGACAAAGCCTGTGATCCTGCTCCAATTATGCGGTGTCGCAACCGAGGATGTCTCACGTTTCTCAAACTCTGGGATGCCTAACGAAAATGTTCGCTCTACAGTACGTACTGAGAGCACTGCAGATGTATCTTCATGTGGTAGTTCGCCGAACGTATGTTCCCTCGGTTCTCGAATAGATCTCCTAGCAGAGACGCATACAAGCTTTAACCCACGCAATATAAACAAATAAAAGTTGTATCGTCTAGTGGGCGTGACACGTCGCTGCTATGAACAAATGCTCAACCTTATCCTAAGAAAGGTACATACACTGTAGTTAATCTTAGATACTAAGGTACTACGTACAGTAAGCAGCACCAATATCTAACACAACAAGCGTGCATAAATATGTGATACGACTCTATTTCTAGGGCCGGAAGGACTCCGGACGTGTCAGATATTTTTGCACGCTCCGCTGTGGCAGATATTAATGCTGGTGACTGTACTAAGTGTTAGGCGTGTGTCGGAGTCCAACAGTCTGACACGTGCCTGTATGCGCCCTTCTATGTGATTGAGATGAGAACCAATAACGGCATTACGTTTTAATATAGCTATGTGATGGCTAAACATATTGCTGTACGTGATGTCAACGAGTGGCGACACAACTTCTGGCATAGGGATGGGGCTCTTTTCAACTTCTTTCTAACGGTCTTTACGCTAGTTAACCCATGAAAACCACTTCCCAAAGCAATTAGTAGGTAATTGATATATTGAATAGATGCGTTGTCAATTAAACAGTATTTCTGTGTCGGCCTCAAACCAAATAAAAAATATCTAAATACGAAGTTCTGCGAACGCCAAAGCAAGTCAAGTAAAACTACGCCTTCCTGTGTTGTGTGCATGCAGTTGCAAACAAAATTCGCCAAGCAAACTAGTTGAGCTACGCACACTTGTATGGGGCGTAGCTTTTACCGAACCTTACTTGTTATTCGCCTAATTATGTATTTCACTTTTTGGTCGGCACTGAAACATAATTACTGCACAAACCTGCGAAGCAATTCAATGGTGTGTGTGTGAAGCTCCCAATCTGCACTGGGCCTGCTTGGGAACGACGACCGAAGCCCTCTTATTCTGAGAGGAGGCCTGTGCCCACCAGGGGGACGAGTATAGGCTGGGATGATGATGACTGCAACATAAAATAAAATTGTAAAATAAATCTAATAAACTTCTCTTCAAGTTCAACCAGTTTATAGCATTGTACCTACTGTGTTTGTACGTTTCGTGCACCCCGTCTGAGCCCATACTACAAGTAATATGTATATAAAGTTCCCATGAGTAGAGTACCTAAGTGCAAGGAATAAACACATTTGCATATGCAAAGTAACTAACAGTGATGAGAAACTGTGAATTTCATGTACTTTATAGTATGTTCTGGGGCGCTCGCTTTGCACAGATAAATTATAACCCAGGGGCTTATATGAAATACAGTTATTTTAAAACAAAATTAATGTTTTCGCGTATAAATACATAAGTATGATTAAAAGGGGGTTATGTATGGGAATCCCTCCTTTTCTACTAGTACTACCTCCGGCCGGAACCTATATTTATTTTTAGATAAAAGCGGAATCCAAAAGCTGTAAGCTTAACCCGTATTGCTTAGAAAAAAAAACATTTATTAAGAATTGCTTTTCAGTATTGCTTCAGTTCTTTATAAGAAGAAGTTCTGTATATCTGTAGGAAAATCATGATTTTTAGCTTTTGATGAAAAGAACCTGTCACCGGTCACTGGGACACTAAACGATGGGATGGAATTTATACCTTCCTTTAAATAGTAACCTGACTGACTTACTGACAGGCGACGCACAGCTTAAACCGCTGGAGCTAGAGACTTGAAATTTGGTAAACATGTTCCTTGCGGTGCATTATCATACGGCGCATAGCGGGTCATAGTCATACTGAAAACCAGCGCTGCGGCTTGCTGTGGCAATTCGCTGAGTATGGCCCTTTTTACTTCTTTCGGCACAATGTTCCTTTTCTCCTCTTCCTCCCTGTTTAATATATAAGGTTTTCTGGTTTTTTTTTTTAGTTATAATTTATTTGTTTGTTGAGCTGAATTTTGGTAAATAAAATAATTCTTTCTTTCTTCCTTTCATTAAGAGACCCTTCTTATGTTTTTCGAAATTCTCATGGGATATAAAGCCAGCTAATTTTAAATTATCCCACGGGAACAAAGGCGCGAGATGAAGCTAGTGAATGTTAAAACGAAGTGTTTTTTTTTTGGTTGTATAGAAAAACCAAAGTATTTACTTACCAATGAACTAAAAGAATTTCTTGCTCACCAGTTTATGCAAGATATGCGCGTTCATGCAGTTCCTCCAACTGAAACGCAGCCTCCGGTAATAATTGTCCTAAAACAATGTTAAAATATGATTTTACTTTCAACTCCAATAACATTATGAGAACTTCTACTATTATAACGTTAGTTACGTTTCAATAAACTTTTCATTGAAAGGCTAGGATCCAATCAAAAGAGCCAATCTCGAACTACGTATTTTATCGGTAAAACTCGCTTTCGGACACAATTTGATATCTACGTCAGGGGGAAAAAAATAAATGTTTTCCATTTAAATAGAGTTTATTAAACGCACTCAAAAGCTTTTGCGGTTGCTATTCTACATTTTAATAAAATTCTTACCTCTTTGTTTTCGGTATCCATTGTGTTTTTAGTAGGAATTCGCTTCACATTTAGTGGTAAGTTTAATTTGTGTTGCTATATATTTTTTCTTCATCTCGTAGCGTAGATGTTTTGTCACGGTTCCAAATTGCATCTTGATACACATTGCTGACTCCCCGTGGCAGCTGTAGAGCAGAATCCCCACAACCCTAAAGAATAAATGTAAAATGTAGTATTTAGACATATACTTTGGGATATAGCCCGTGATTGCCTGTTGTTATCCACATATTTCGACGCAGTTATATATGCATCATGTCATGATCTTGATCATGAGTGATCACAGGTAGACTGAAGAAAGGTAAGTCACGTCGAGATTAAAAGTAATCACGGTTTACATCCAGTAGCAGATATCCTTATTATTATTATTAACTGTGAACCGTTCAAAACTGTCATTTTTTTTATTAACAAGTGTCCCGGCTTCGCACAGCTGTATCTAAAAATTGTTATTATAAAAACTGTTCTAGGTCCTCCTCAGGGCCTCAAACTATCTCCATACCAAATATCTCAGTCAGATATGCGGTTCAAGCGTGAAGAGATAACAGACAGACAGCATTATAACATCTCGCATTTATAACATCAGTATGGATGTACGTAGAATGATTTCCCACGATTTTATTTCATATGCGAAGCGCGTCTCTGTAACCTATATCTGTCTAATTCTGGCTATCCATAATTAAATGGAAGCCACATACGAGAATCACGAAAATTCTATACAGGTATATAGCTTGAAATTGCACATCGGAGCTCCCTGACGCCTCGTATATGCAAAACACTACTGCGTAGTCGTGAAACGTTATTTGTGGGGCTTAGCAGACTACAGAATCCGTATAAAGCCAGTAAAATAGTTCTCTAACCGTCCTCCATTGAACTCGGAAGCTTCTACTCACAACCCGATTTCGGACAGTATACGGCTTTGTAAAAACTTATTTCCTACCTCAAACTTTCCCTGGAAAGATGGAATTGGGCAAACGTCGGGAATATCCAATATTTATTAGCTATTTGGTTAAAAAACGAGCCGGCATTCCCAAATCGGTTGCTGGGAGTTCCGCTCCGCCTGCGTCGCTGCTCGGACGTCGAACCAATTACTCCCCGCTGTCAGGCCTTATTATTTTTTCAATATTTCTCCGCAGCACAGCCGTTTCCATCGATCTGCCTCAAGTTTTCCACATTCCAAGCAACTACCTTGTCTAGGCACATGTTTTGACGTCCCCGACCCATTTGACGTTTGACGCCCGGTCGGTGCATTATGGTTTGCAAATTCTATTTTTAACTTTTTTTTCTCGATGCAATTTGAAGGCGGTTTACATTGATTTTTAACCAGCCAGCGTCTTAAAGGTGAAACGTTGAGGTTTAACGCTCTCGGGAATTTTCTTAAGACGGTGTTTAACTTTATAGAATAAACATTTCAACGATAGTGTATCTTAATTCGTTTGTGATAAGAAGCAATGTCGTGTACCAGTACGTGCGGTGTTAAAATGATAACAACTCGTGATTCACGAATGCACGACTGGTGTTTTTAAAAGGAATTCTTCCTTTTATTTTTGCTGAGTTATAGTTTTAGTATTTGCTAGTGCACTGAATTCGGTATTCGGGGTACTTGGCACTCGATAGCCATTTTAAAACTTTTCCGTAATGGAATGTCATACAATTTTCCACATAAATTTTATTTAAGTGTTTTATAAGGATAAAATTGATATCAACTGTTGTATAATATTCAATAGCTGCGAAATAAACACTCAAAGCTTACTTACCTAGCTTTACAAAGTAATTTATGGTCTCGAATCTGTTTCAAAGTTATAACATAGCTGTCTTACTAATAGCAATGAAAGCGCGTATTTCTACATAAAAGCTATTTATCGGCGTAATACCGGGTTTACGATGAACGCCGCAGGAGAAATGTATCGCTGAAGCGATTTTGTTGGTCTTGTACAGTTAACCGATACCGAAATGCAGTAAAGAATTCGCACAATGTCTCACGATGATTCATGATCATTTTTATCCACGTCTACTAATAGAAACTAACTTAAAATTTGGGATTAGGTAAAATTATTCTTCAATTACCAAGTTTGTAGTAACTTCGTATAAGTTTGTAGAGTTTAAAACATCAAAGACTAATTTTACTTACAAGTAAATTTTTTTTTCTTCTTTTTGCTATTTTTTCTGATGCAAGCTCTGACATACACATGATAAAAGTACTTGGTTGATTTGATTATACAGATTTGTAGTTTGGGTGACAATGCAAGTATACAGTAAAAAAAAGGTATAGTCAGCAAAAATTCTTGTATTATTTTTTTTTACAAAAACTTATCAATCGATCGAATTATAAATACATGGTTTACAATACGATGGTATTATATGAATTTCACATTAATTTTCCAAGAAAAATCCGACGTATAAACGAATTGCTAATGAATAAAATGTAACTGCGACCCCACATTGAACTCTTACTCACCCTTACACCGCAGAAGTATGAGTTTCGTCGATATAATAATTATGTCAAACGATACTATTTGATACGAGATTATGCCAAAAAAGGTAGAACCGTCAACGAAAGTAGTTGAACAGTAGGTACCTACTCTATTGTATGGATGAATTGCACTGACAAAAACATGATGTGATGACGTTTATGATTATTTTCCATGATCCTCTTCTCTTCATTGTTTACCCTTTGTTGTTTTATTTGTCTAGTCATATAACTATACAGCCTATCTAGACACAGCGTTAGGTTGCTTTGTCGGAAATGTCAAGGTTGGTAATTGATTATTTTCCTTTAAAATCCGGGTTCGTGAGTTTTTATATCTGATCGACGAAGCTGGCACAAGTGGCTGCTTCGCTTTGTTTTTTGTGTTTTTCTTTTATTAAGTATAGTCACCAGCACCAATATCTGACACAACAAGCGTGCATAAATATCTGATACGACTCTATTTCTAGGGTAGGAAGGACGTGTCAGATATTTTTGCACGCTCCGCTGTGGCAGATATTAATGCTGGTGACTGTACATACTAGCTTTCACCCGAGGCGTCGTTCGCGTGAAACATTACACCTGGCAGTTTAATTGAAATTCCCGAACAAATATTTTGGCAAATCTTAAAACGGCACTTCAACATTTGATAGCAGCTGAATAGTATCCCCCAACATAATTACAAAATGTCTCCAAATTCTTCCGGAATTTTCCATAATGTGGTTGGATCCGTTTGACGCTGTAAATGTTTATCGGGGCTTTTTAATTGTGATTAAAAAATGTTTCCATACATTGATCTATGTTCAAAGTGTAGGTAACGCGTGACTATACTTCAAGTAAAAAAATCCTTTGAAAAACATGTACTTACAGGGGTGTCCAGTCTAACTAATCCAATAACCTCCTGAAATATTCCGAGAGAATTTCAAGATACCTTGTATACTATCCTTCTACAGTCTAATCTAAACTTTAGACTCTAAAGCAAAACCAACTAGACGAGATATAGGGCAGAAGTACCGGATTTGGCCACCTTAAGCCCGTTTTTGGCCAGTTGACATTTGCAGTCATATATAAAAAGTTATAGTATTAAAATAATATGTTTAGTGAGTTTTCAAAAGTTTATACTAAAACCAATAAAGTTTAAAATGATTTATTACTAAAAAAATATTTCAAACGTATATTTAAACAATAAATGGCCATAAACGGTACAGTGGCCACAAACGGTACTTCTGCCCAACTTCATCTATTTCTGATACGTCATTATTACTATTTCGCTCCTTTTCTGTCTCGTGTCATAATTTATCTCGTCTCGTTGGCTTTGCTTTAGTTACATATATCATTGAACGATTTCTTTCTGCCCCTTTCATTTTTTCGCAGTTGTATGAAATCGAGGTCGAGACAATACGATCAAACATAATTAATTCTTTCATTTCAAACCAATGCCTCTACTGCTGCTTCAAAAGCATATTGCAGAAACTGCGCAAACGACGACATCGACCGGTCGTTAGAATTTATTGTTGCAAATGAATTTTATACGACCGCCTGGTGCCACTTAGGATAAGGCGCAGTATGTCATAATCTTTTGTATATGTTGTATGCTGGCAAGTGTACAATAATAGCTACTTTACAAACAAATCGAGTTTTGTATAAACTCGTGATTTCAGTACATACATTATTTTGTTACAATTTGCCAGTTTTTAACCAATTAACAGTCTCGTCACGTATTGATTTGATTAAAAATCGGTCAAGTGCGAGGCAGACTCGCACACAGAGTTCCGCATTACCACCGTTCAATTGATGTTGTTGAGATCAGGCAAAAAAAATCAAAAAAAGTTTTTGTATAGGGTTGGGTCCCCCATCAATTTTATTACAATCGATCGTTAACTGTGTCTGTGAACATTTCTAGTGTGTTTACGGTTCAAAAGATAGGTAAAGCTATGTAACAGACGAACGGACGGAATCCTAAAAGTGACATTCCGGCCACCTTGAACAAATTGAATTACGCATTGCACATTATTTTCGAATGTTACGAAACTCATGTACGAGTACATGTCAACTAATTAAGTCCATGATCAACATAATTCGATATCGTTGAATAGCCCTAATTTGTATGGCGACTGCTGACTTCAATGACGTGTGGATGTGGGAATTCGCGATACAGCAGTTTATTATTTGTTACTTTGAGTTTGTTGTTCACAGCGGCCGAAACGCGCACGTGATTCTGATTTTGAAATCATATTACTCGCTCTATCTTCAGCTCTAAGTAATTTTGTCAACTAGTCATGCTGCCCAAGGGCTATAATGTTTTTTTTTTTTAATTTGTGGCACCACATAGTTCCTTGCACGGTGCTGGTTCAAATTCTTTCAAAAAGAGAGGTTTTTTTTATTCGACTGGATGGCAAACGAGTTTACTCCCACTTTGTAATTATTTCGAGTGAGGTGATTGATTTTATGGTCGATCTCCAGTTTACTCGCTTATCGCTCAATTTCAAAGTCAAAGTCAAAATATCTTTATTCAATTTAGGCCATAACAAGCACTTATGAATGTCAATAAAATCAACCTCCGGTTCGGAAAAACCTCTGTTGAGAAGAATCCGATAAGAGACTCAACGAGGTATACCTTTTTTTAAACATTTACAATATTATTAAATGATATCTATACATTACAATGCACAATGCTTTAACATAATCCTACAAGTGTAACCTACAGCAGGAGAGAAGCACAGTGACAAAATGAAGCCCGGCCTCTCGTGCTTAGAAATATTATATTTTCCTGCGGAGGTATGATAAATAATGCATCAAATGTATAGCGAGTCGCTAAGTAGTAAACCCACGTCTCACTTTTCGGCATGTTTCTCAAGTGTCACATTGTTGTCCGGTGTAAAAAATAGACCCAGGGTATACCTAATCGTTTGTCACGTCAGCTAGACGTCTTGAAGGGCATGTCATTGAAAAAAGATAGCATCAAATCGAGCAATTAATCCTCGCAAGCCACATATAATTAATTTTTATATATATTACAAAGGCCCAAAGTTACCAGATATCTCTTCACGCAATTGTTTATAATAAGCCAAAATCACATGATTCTGGCTGCGATAGATATGTATGTATACATTGGCCATATCGGTATCCTTCTCGTTTACTTTAGTATAGTACGTAAGACGCAGTATCATACTGACTGACATCTGACTGATGATTGACGTTTCGTCATATAATTAACCGAAGACTGAGAATATGGAGGACAGAACTGAATAATGTTGTATGTATAACAAACAGGATAAAGATTATTCCAATATATATTTTCCTTATACTTTTCCTGTAACGGTATGGTGCTAGGTTTGATTCCGTACGGGACATGATAACTATGGTAGTCGCTGACGTATGTGTACATTTTGATTAAATATGTCGTATTTGTTAAGCCAGGTCATCAGGCCACCTTCTGGGAGGCCTATCTACTCACGCTGCATCCTCTAGTCATTGTCGAGTGACAACTGGATAGCCCAGTTAGCTTGAGGCCCCGGGTTCGATCCCCATTCGGGGCAGATATTTGTATGAAAAAAACAAACACACTGACTTACAAACAAACTTTTATAATATTAGGGGGATAATTTATATCGACGTCTTACGGCTGTATGCATGATTAGAAACTGGCATGGCAACCCGAAAGGAAATCTGCAAATATTGTAACCTTTAAACACCGTGTTTTTTAAACGCGCCGTCGATTTGACAGTGCGTTTTTTTTTACTTATATATGTTTTATACTTGTAGAGCAGCATAAACTCGCGTGCGTATCGCGTTTGTATCAATATAAAACGAAGTGTCCAACGGCCCTTAATAGACAGCAGGAATTAAGTAAAATGTCCCTAATTATGTGTTCTCTTTTAGGATAACATATTAAATTTCAGCCGTACGCGCGTATTTTATAGTTTTTATGCTCGCCATAAAACAATTTACCATACCTATTTATTGCTCCGTTTATCTTCAATATGTACCAAGTGCTAACCTTAACGTAACTGATAAGTGATTCGTCATATATTTCTTACGACCAGTTTATGTCCTGACTTGTTTTGATACTAAAAAATGTGATAGTACGAGTATACCTACCTAGTTTTGTGATTGTCCCAAGAATCATTAGAATTCCCATCAATAATGCAACTTAGGTCTATAACGGCGACCGTTTACAAAATGTATGTAGGTAGGCAGGTAGATAATAAACTTAAAACGCAGTAACGTGTTCGTATCAGTAGCGTGGCGCTGTAAATTCGATTCCCAGCGGTTATGTATATCTTTTTACGTGACGTCGTCAGCATAACAAGTACATACCTGCAACAAAACTTGTAACGCCAACTGGCAGTAACTCGCATGTTTACATACCTAACTCATACTCCCATTCCGGGGCAGGGGCATACATAATCTCACTCCCGGATTGCTTTAAAAAGGTCTTACTGTTTAACTTACTGGTCTGGAAAGATACGCTGAAATTCTAAATTAAAAAAAAAATACTTCAGTTCGTAATCAATTCTGTGTACACACGCGATAGAAGCTTAAGTTTTTTATGTATAGCAGTTTATGGTTAGCACATTTTATATTTCATCCACTGCAAAAATATATATAAATATAAACATGTCCTTAAAGCTTTTATAAATCACCATTTAACTTCCTGGAAGTAGAGCTTTAACTAGAGTCTCGACAGGAACGCACGCGGTTCTCGCAGGAATATTAAATTTTTCCGTTTTTAGGGTTTCGGAGCCAAAATGGCAAAAACGGGGAAACCCTTATAGTTTCGCCATGTCTGTCTGTCTGTCTGTCCGTCCGCAGCTTTGCTCAGGGACTATCAATGCTAGAAAGCTGTAATTTTGCACGGATATATATAAACTATGCCGACAATATGGTACAATAAAAAAATAAAAAAAAATTTTTTTAGGGTACCTCCCATAGACGTAAAGTGGGGTGTTTTTTTTCTCATCCAATCCTATAGTGTAGGGTATCGTTGAATAGGTTTTTCGATTCAGTGATATGTTTGCGAAATATTCAACTTTGAAGTCCCCCCCCTCTCTAAAATCTAAACCGGTGGGTGAAAAAAATTGAAAAAAATCAGGATGGTAGTAAGTATATCAAACTTACAAGGAAAACTGTAACGGCTAAGTTGGCTTGAGAATTATTAGTAGCCTAAGGTATAAAATATACCTAAACTTGGAAGATTCCGTATAAAATACGAAATCTTTAAAAAAATATTACTTAATTTTTTCGTAATGGCTACGGAACCCTATTTTGGGTGAGTCCGACAAACTCTTGGCGGGTTTTCCTGGTTAAAATGAAATCCATTTGGGCAGGAATGTTTTTGTAATTCTGTTACCATTTGTGATCAAAGATATAATAAAATTAATTAAATTGCGACATTTTATGACCTCGGATAGCTTAGCAATTTTAGCCTTTTAGTGGTCATCATTCGTGGAAACTAGTCTGCGTCCCACGGGAACTTGGTACTTCCCAGTACCTATTCAATTTAGCCTATATTAATCTGGGATATACCTAGTATTTCTTCCAAGTGTTTAGAATTTTTATAATTGGTTTATTAGTTCCAGAGATTAAACTTATATACAAACAAAGTTTATTATTTATCAAATCGCACATAGGCCTTGGGGGCCAGAGGCAAAACAGCTCTTCCGCCAGCTATCTTCTCGGCTGGTAGATACCTCAAGGGATCGGCGGGCCGGTGCTTACCTTGAACAACGCATCAGCCTAGCTATCCAGAGAGGTAATGCTGCCAGCCTCCTAGGAACGGCCCCCCAAAGCAGCACCCTTGAAGACATTTTCTATTTAGTATAAGTTTTGTAAATAGATAGTAGTGTATTTTTTAAAATTTTGTATATGTGTTATAACTCTGTGCTTTTCTGTTAATAAATCGCACATTAAGATTGAAAGGACATCAACTCAAAATAATAGCATATTAATTTAGGTCTTTCGGAAATTAGATTTAGGTCTAAATAATAATGGTTTTTAATTTTGTTTTGATACCGCTTTTGATCTGGGTGTGCGAAATTATTTCTTGAATACCAATTTTTATTTTTTCGTACGTTAGACTGGTCCTATTTTGAAGCAAAAGAGGCTACTGAATAAATAAATAAATAAAATGAAACCTTTCTATGTTAACACATGCATTCGAGCAAATGTGTGTTTGAGTGGCGATTAGCTTCGAATTTCAAGTAGCAGACATGAGCTCTTGGCTGTTAAATCATTTCCAAATATTCCAGCGTGACGAAACGATTACCTCATCGTCTTCGTGGTATGAAATGTATTATAATCAATGCATCCATGGTGTTTCCACTGTTTTATACAATTTACGTTTAGGTATAGCTAGTGCCACCAGAGTTGTGGTCACAGGTACGATTTTGATATTAACTCATTCATTTCATTCATTCTCTTTTTTTAGCAATCAGTTCTTTTTATAGCTGTGTGTGTAATCATTCACTTCAACTCTCGTGGTTCTACCTAGGTATATGTAACATTAAGGGGGGGGGGACGGTATACCTATTACCTCTGTCAGGTCGAGCGCAAGGCTAGTTGCCGTCTCATTCTTTTCTAGAAGCATTTTGACAAATTTTCTCGACCAAAAACTAGTTATAGGTAAAAAACTTAAGATAAGCGGTTGTATGTAGCAGTGCACACAATTGATATGGGACTTAAGTCATTTTTCGAATATGGAACGTCGACTTGTCTATATGGACACGTTACTACTACATACAACAGGTCATCTTCTTGAGTTTTTTACCTATACTTTGCTTCTCCACTCCGCTACTACAACCTCCCTTTAGTAATGTTTTACTAGATTTATATAGGTAGAGTCATTCACGATGACGCGTGCCGTGGTTCTTATTAGAATGTCATTAATGTCTAATTTTGACAAAATCACGCGTCTTCGTAGATGGCACTAGGTATAACATTGTGATGAAGCATACGACAATATTGCCTGCTAGCTAAGAACATTGTACTTACCTAAAAATATTACATATTTACATACAATACTAAGCTATGGAAATAACATTATGGACATGATATTCACAAAAATAAAACTAGTAATTAAAGCTAGCAGTAGTGTTTATTTAATCATTAATGAAAACTAAGGATACATAAATATAGTAATAAAGCTTAACTTTACGCAAGTTAAGGAGAAAATCAGTAGAAGGTTATACAAAAGACTGGAAGCCGTTACTACATATACGAGAATTAATAATTTCAACTTGAGTTTGATCTCTACCTGTTCCTGAGTAAATAGTGGTGACAGACGATCCTGTAAGGGATCCGTTGTTGTTCTGTTTACAAAAAAAGATTAGGAAAATGAAATACTCCCACTGAAGAATTATAATTCGCACACTGCTTAGCAATCTGGCATAGCTTCAGTGGTTGCGTTGCTTTATAATTAATTTATTGTGACATTCCACAAAATGTGCACTTCCAAATTGTGGCTAGAAGTGCTGATGCTAATAAAATTGTTTCACCTTAAACTATGTCTCAAACAAATAAATTTCATTTCACAAAACAACCTTAGTGGTCGAACGTACCTACTGCTAAAACACTCCCATAATCCGACTTGAGTCTTGGGCCCAGTTTCAGTGTCTACTACCTTATTGGTTTTGTATTGGGATGGAAGTCACTTAATACTGTTGTTTATAATTATGCAACTGATCCTGCGGCCGTATTGTCTATCGCATTCACCATCTCTTTCTTCCTTCGTCTTATACCGTTTGACAGAAAGAAGTTGATGAAATCGATTGTGATCCCAGGTGTTAGACATTATGATTGCAGCTCTATAATTTACCTCTACTTCATTTTCACACAGGGAACTCGAGAAAATCGATAAAAGAGTGCGCAAAAATCAATCCAATCCAAGTTAACTTTTAACATCGAAAAGTTTTAACTCTATAATCCTTTTAGTGTGTCGAAACAACCTTACTGAGATCAGAGTCAAGCTTGATTTTTCGATCAAACGTGACACGAAGTTACAACTTACAAGATCGCGTTTTGTTGTTGTCATTAATGAATGGCCATAACTCCGTGAAAGTATTAGGTACTTGAATACTTAATCGATTCTGAATAAGCTTAGAAAACCATTATTACACATGACTTAAGAGTTACATCTCGTTTCAACGTAGTAGAAGTACGTCACGCCGTAGCCTTTCAAGGTCAACACCTCAGACCGCAGTCCATAGCTATTTATTCACGGACACACGATTAGATTGTGTGCCTACATAATTTATTTACAACGAGTCGAGCGTAGGTGAATGACATGAAAATTCGAGATAAAAATTCGAAATTACCTTGTGAAGTGATAGCCCTCGGTTTAAGAGTTTCAAATGTATTTGGCGTGGCGAATGCCAATTAATTCAAGTATCATTATTTTTTTAAGTAACATACCGTGGGGCCCTTGTACGTTTTTTATAACGTCTCAGACCGTGGTACAGTGGTTTATTACTATCATGAGTTTGTTGCAGCTATTCTATGCTATGTATATTGCATAGTTTCATATATCAGAGCACTTGCCTGCCTGCGACGACGTCCACAAACATACCCACGCAAATGTTGAGTATTTCTGAGATAAAAAGTACCTTTGACAAATATAAAATATATTTTCGCCAAAAAGCATTTAGATTCGTTACTGCGTTCCTGCGTTAAAGAAGTACAAACCAACAGATACTTTACCGCTCACTCACACTACACATGCATTGTTAATTTAACGTTTTTTTACAATATTTGACTATTTCTCAAAAAGTTGTCCATTTAAAAAAAAACAATTATCGTAAATTGTGCTATAAGAGCAGAAACTTTTATTTGTCACAGGTAATATAACATCCAAAACTAAACTAAATTAATGCTACAAAATAAAAATGACATCCAAATTTTCTGCCTCAGGCATTGACCCCAAGACACTGGCAGCATTACCTCTCTGAATCCTAATCTTTGCGAGAGGTAAGTGCCAGCCCTGGGGTCACCTGAGGCCAAAACCAGACGACTAGATAAGTCCTTGATAAAATTCCAATAGAAATTTTGATGTAAGTAGTTACAAAATTACGATTTTTTCCTCACAAGATTTTGTGACGTTTTCCGGACGTCAAGATATTTTGGATGTTTTATGTAGTTTATGTTTTATGATCTCGTCCTTACAATTTAATAATTTCTTGTCAAAACTGATTACTTGTCAATTTCATGACGGGACAACTTTTTGAGAAATACTCATTTATCCTCATTTATCTTATCTTTACTACACTACTTTGTGCAAATGCTATTAAATAAAAGTTCTCATACCTACGCCTTCGCGAACCTAAGTTTATGTTTCTTAAAAACTTATCAAGCACTACAAATCTCAAGTGTCTCGAAAGTACTCGAAACAATTCCAAGCATTTTAATTAAATCACAATCTTGGTCGCAAAAGAAACTTGTGAGTATTCTGTTGTTTAAAAGAAATGTTGCTGTTTGAAAAATCTGAAGTGATTACTTGAAAACGTGACTAGATCCTTTAAAAAAAACGTTTCAATGTTTCTGACGATTTTACAAAAACTTATCACGTTGCCTGGTTTATTTCAATTTAAACACGGCGCAATGGCGCTCATTGGGGTAGGCCTATGTCCAGCAGTGGACTGCTATAGACTGATAATGATGGCTTATTCAATTCAATTCAATATATCTATGAACCTTTTTTTGGGCTAGTTTCGAGTTTATTCTACTCTCTGTACTGTACATTATACAGCATATATTACATGCTACCTATATAATTTACCTTTGTTATGTATGTCCCAATAAAAAGGAGTTCAAGCTTTCCAGAGATTTTCAAAGATATCGTATCATTTTATCCTAACTAAATACCTAACTATCGAATGCAATACATGCTTCGTCTAGAAGGCAACTTAAGGCATTAGCATATAAACCGGTATCATCGTGGGAACCGATTAAAAAGCTATTACTAATCGGGTTCTAGACTCGATGGTATGCGTAAACGTCACCTAGCGTAACCAGATAAATTTGATCTCTTACTAGACATGTAACATGCATGTCGTTCATTACCAAACGATTACTAATTAAGAAGAATTTAAGTGCTATCGTGTATGTTTCCTTCTACAATAAATGCCGTGAGTTTTCGCCTCTCCCACTATCAATGGTCCTCACGTTTTTTTTTTGGCGTTTTCATTAGTTTTACTAGATTGCGGTACTCAACAATGAAATATTGATTTGATTTTTGATATTGATTTGAGCAATTGACTTTGTTATAAGAAGACTGAGCTGGGAAAATGAATATATGGCTTTTTAGCTACATGCACGGTCGTGTCTTTAGCTCCCATGACATTTCTTTCCTCTTAATATTAGTTCTGTGTTCATTACAGAGGATATACCGTGTGGTTCAAGTACGTCGCCATGTTTAATTGAAGACACACGTTTTCTGTAGCTACTCGGCTGTTCAAGTAACACTTTTCCTCCTTAACTTTAGCTCTTGATGTCTACTACAAGCATATTAGACGGTAGTATCCTTCCTTAGATGTCGTGAAGTTGTAACCTAAAATTTTACTTAATTAGGGTCCACTAGCACGATCGAGGATTCAAAAATTACATCATTAACTCTGGGTTATGGATATGGATGACAGTTTGACACTGCTAAAAGTTATTATTAAACTTGCATTTATTAAAGTCTAATTTTTGTGTCGAAATGTACCCATTTCTGTTAATAGGACTGACTTAAAATTTGGTATGAATATGTAGTTTGAATGACAAGGTTTGGATTGGAGGCGAACACCATGTAACACCACACCATGGTGTGCACGATTACTGCATTGTAATTGTATTGTTACCTAATTACTTAGTGTGTGCAATAAAGAATATTATTAAATAGATACAGTCAACAAAAAATAAAGTCAGCAAATAACCTTGTATTTAAAAGGTTATTTTCACTTCTCTTGCTCGTAAAGTTGGTATTTTATGCTGGATCTAGGCGACATAAAATTACTTTTTATGCTCTAGTGCAAAAATTAAAATCTTTCTCTAATATAAATGTGACCAACAAACATATTTTTTTATAATTTTTATTTTTTATGAAACTAAATATCAATCAAAATAAATTAATAAAACTAAAAAAATATAATTATATAATAATGCACGAACAATATAAGGTACATAGAAAGTGAACAATTGTTTCTACTGTTGCTATTTCATTTCCTCGCATTCGAAGTGAAAAGCAGAGTGTAAAACTCGAGCATTAAACCCATTTTCACCTCGACGTGTCTATCCACCCTTGCCGTATCGGCTCAGGTTGCTATATGAACGTCTCGTGTAAAATGGTTCTTTTTATGTATGCTCTTGCTGTGCAATCTACTATTTTTATAAAACTTGTTCAGAATATACATACACAGATCTAGTCTTCCACTATGTTAGTTCAAACATTGGACCCAAAACCGCGCCTGCAAGCCATCTTTACCGTCAGCTGCTCCGAAGGTTAGGTTATAACTGGCACTTAACTCAATCATGAATCAAAATACAACTCTCAACCAGCGCCGCAGAGACCCAACTCGAACGACACTAACCTCTGAACCACCTCCTTGCACCATTTTATAATTTACCACGCAGTAATAAAGCGTAATTTGCCCTGCGTTTATAATTCCTGTATAGAGAAATGAGATCGTCGTTGTCAGGGTTTTCTTGGACTTCGGTTGGGTTCAGTTGCAAAATATTTAACGGCAATTAACTTCACTCACTATGTACGGGATGTTAAATTATAATTGATAAGGGGTCATTCAAGTATTACGTAGAGCACCCCGGCCCCCATGTCATCAAAAATAAGCAAAGCAAATACCCCACACTCCCTTCGGTGCTTAAGTAATACTTGAATGACCTTTAATTGACTGATTTAACTGATTATTTTGTTACAAAATCCAATAACAAGGCTGTTCAAACCAAAAGAAATGTGATCAGTAAACTAATCTTGTCATAAAACAACCGCATGATATTTCGTTCAGCGGTTCCCACGATCCCACGCTGTAGAGACAGAGACATACGATTATGATGCAATTGTAATCTAAATTATATTATTTAAATTTAGGTAAAACCTTCTGGGAATGCTATTTAGATCATTATGTTATAGGAAAGTAAAACATACAAACATACAACATACAACTTGTCTTAAGTTCTGAACACACAAAATCAAACAGTTTAAGCAATATTTAAAACGTTTTTCTCAATAAATTATGAAATTTATAGAAAGGAATTATTCTGCATTATCATTTACCTACATAATAATAAATACCTCAGGGCTTTAGGTACTTTATAGGTGTCGGCTCTATAATGAAGTATTCCTAGAACGTCATTTTTTTGCTTAAGGTCTCTACCCATTACACCGTAACATACCATCATAGTAAAAGAGAACAAGTAGGTTCACTACAAACAAAAGTACATCGCGCGGCTTAAATGTGTGCGCACCGGTTGGCGCCGGTACGCACGTACCCGCCGCACGCACACACTGATAATTTAAGGAGGATTAAGTTTTCTTTAGTGAAGGCTGCGCTGCCGTCGGTGCCGTACGCTTCGATTTTAGCTCGCTCGTCTTGCGCTCGCTTCGCGAGATGATCACCTTTTACGTTCGCGTACTCGTACATACGTATTTTTTGTATTGGGTATAGTTGTAAATTAGTAGTATATAAGTGTAGTGTGATAGTTTCGTGCAAGAACACATAAAAAAAATAATAGATACCTACCTACCTATAAGCAATATAGTTTATAGTATTATGTGTTGGAAACATGACTAGTATGCACACAGTCGCCATCACCACTTCGGCGAATTCATAAATAATTATTTTAAATTATATTTCAATAATAATAGAGCGGCAAAGAATTTGGTTTCTCTAGACATAGATATTAGACAATTTTAAGTTAACTTTAATACTAAAATTAATTAATCTAAAATAGACATCGACAACCCTAAGCGTCCGCGCCGGAGTAGGCTGTTAAGTCTCCTAAAGGATCGGAGTGTGCATACTTGTTCTCTTTTACTTATGATACCATGACCGTAATTTCAACTTGTCAGGTGAAAATATATTCTTTGTATTAAAAAGTATGAGACTATGCCCACTAGCAGTTTCCTAACAACCGTCGCCGTCGCGTGTCATTTATGGCGCTTGCCATTTCGTTCCTGACACTTTCCTATCACGGTCATGGCATGTTACGGTGTAGTGGATAGAGACCTTTACTTTGTAAAGAAGGGTGCGTATACCTCTAGCTTGCGTGATTACAGCCTGACCTTTCATAGCTAGACTGATCGTTCATTTTTAATATAAACACACTTTTCTTTTTTTAATTTAACAAAGTTTTGACGTGTCCTAAAAGCAACACGTGTACAATTAGAGTGGATCACGCCGACGCTTTTTTATTTCCAAAATGAATAAATTAAATATACGACGGTGTGCGGGGTGTTTGCTTAGCCTAAGTTTCACGTTTAGATATGAAGAAGACGATGGTTCATAAAAGTCACGTCGCTCCCAAACTAATTAAAGAAGTGCAAAAGTACACTACTGGAGACCAGGTTGGCAGCATCTCTCTCAAGGAATTGCCATCACCATTCACATGCTGCCAGCTTGTTTTGCACCATGCCACGGGGGCCTTTTTTAGATTTTATTTAGTATTAAATTCTTAAGTATTTAATTTATAGGTTTTACTAGGTTTTGCCCACGGCTTGGCCCGCGTGGAATTCGTTTATCGCGCGCTGTTCCCTCGGGAACTGTGCATTTTTCCGAGATAAAAAGTAGCCTACGTCGTAACTCTCTGGCCCATAAACAAACTCTATGCCAAAAATCACGTCGATCCGTCGCTCTGTTTCGACGTGAAAGACGGACAAACATCCACACAAACACTTTCGCATTTATTATATTAGTATATATATGGATTTACGGTTATTTTTTCTTAATATGTAAACCTTCCATTAGTTAGTGAAAAGACCTACATTACTAATAATAATAATAAATAACGCGTCCTTGAATGTAAATGCTAGAAAGAAAGAGCTTGAAAGAAATTGCGATTCTTGGCGACTTCAGAAAATGGATCGTATCAAAAGTATAAATTTTAATCTCGGTTAACAGTTTGATTTTACAGTAGTTAAGAAACATTCCTACTTAATAACAACTGCTCCCAAAACCTTATCAAACTATCTGGCATCGCCAAAACCGCGCAATCCTCAAAGATAACACACTAGATATTTCTCGGGTCGTGTCCATGGATACTTATCGTTCCCGTGCCCGTGTAACGGATGACGTGGCCCGGCCGTTCAACTCGCTTGCGTAATGCCGAAACGTCTGCGAAGCGTTTTTGACGCTGACGTACGTAGGTTCCGTGGATCAATATTTTTGCTACATAATTTTTTACCACTTAATTAACTAACGCAAACGAATAATAAGAGTGGAATAATTTGATCCCTGCTCCGAACTTAGAATGTTCTCGTAGGATCTGTATCGGCCACAGCGGAGCGTGCAAAAATATCTGACACGTTCTACCGACGCTAGAAATAGAGTCGTATCAGATATTTATGAACGCTTTGTTGTGTCAAGATTGTGATGCCATCTCTGTTTAATTGAACACGAGAAACAGGGACGGCATCTCAGATACCTCTCACACAACATAACAGCAACTTAGTAGCGAGTGGTGTAACAGGGGATAAGTGTCATGATGATTATCCTTGTCAAGCAATGCGATTTCTTAGTGATATTTTCTATGAAAAGGTTCTATGTAGGTGTCGCGATTCTGTTGGTTCTATTGTACAGACTACGCTCTATCGACGGTTACAGAGACGGCAGAGTAGGCGAAAGGGAGTGGCTGTTCTATTAAATAATGATTTTATGGCTCCTAATGACTGGACGTCTGAGATTATAATGACTAGCTCTGCTACAGGGTTACAGTGCCTGCCACTGTTAAAAAAATAGTCTTCTAGGCTTCTTTTTCATAAAATAAATTTATGTGTATATCTGTGGTTCCTCAAGTCAACGTTGTATTTGGGGTTTTTTTTTACCCGAGTGCCCGAAGGAGGGTTATTGAGATCACCTTTAGAGTATAATCCTGGATAAAAAAAAACAGCGAACATGCATAAAATATTAAAAACCTCCGTCCCCTCTTTGAGTTGTCATGTTGCGGCCATACGGTCGCCCGTCGAACCTTTGGCATCTACGGAACGCTGAGAATAATATTTTTTTAACAGGCTCCGCGCGTTATGACTCGTAGTGGTATAGCCGCATGGCCCTCAAGGACACCCTAAAGCCGTTGAGCTTTAGTACTTAACTTAAAACAACCTTTTTCTGTTTGATCAAACGTTTTGTCGTCTCGTTAAATTGAATTTGTAAATACTTTAAGTAAATTGTTGGAAGACACGAAAGTTAATTCGTTGCGAAACATACACTGTTGCCTATGACCAATGCTTGTCATATTTTCGGGTGACCATAAACCAGGAATTACCATCATCTCCTTTCGCTTACAGCTGCTTTTTATTTCTATGATACCTATTATATTATGTATTTACTTAAAACTTTAGTTTTATCTTTTTAAACGTCTTCTGTCCATTAACTGCAAAAAATATCAAATTTAGGTTTAGGTCGGCCACAGTCTTTGAAGAAGTCTAGGTCTTGTCGAACAGTGCAGGATCCGAGTTCATCATCATCATCACACACGCCAGCTGGCGAGACGAGAACTTTCTGATTGGTGATGCTGTAGATTGTTTGCTGACTTGGCATTTTTGCCGACGAGTGGAAGGTACATTTTGTATTGCGTTCTAGCCTTCCTATTTCTACCACTTCTAGGTAAAAAAGAACAGAAGCCTGTAGGCAGCAGCAGCCTTACCCATTGCGAGTGTTTGTCCTTCGTGAAAAGTATGTGAAGCGAAAATATAGTTTAAAAAATAATTATATTTTTTAAAATTTGTTTGGGTTGTTGCGCGAAGCCTCTGCAAGAGTGAGGCCCGGAGCGATTGCCCCGTTCGCCACCCTCTAAGGCCGCCGCTGCCTGTAGGTCTCAGGCCGGCCTCCTCAACTAAGCTAATTTTCTACCAAGTCATACTTCAAGGTATTAGAATTACTTAAGCGCTTATAGTAACTATTTAATTCCGGGTTAACTGCTAACTAAGGTTTGGTAGCGTTAAAATTTGTCACTGTCAAGTCAGCTCCTGATACAATAAAATACAATACAAATATTCTGTATTGCACACCACAAATTACATATAAAATTTACAGCGGCAGATCAAAACTTTAGCTATAATTGTTTTAGATCGTAGTCATCGTCCGCATCAACTGCAATAGCAATACGTTCACGAAGACTCCCCATTGCTATCACTGAAATAGAAATACTATAAGACTAATTTGCCGATGCAAGAAAGTGGCCAGGCCGGACCAATCGTCCCCAAGATTAACCCCTCCCGGATATTATTCGCACACGGCTCCTTATTTAGCACGGCCTGCGGAGCTATTCCATAATGCCCCGGGAAAATATGTTAGTGATATCCGCTGGGGAATAACTACTCTTAGTCATCCCTGTGAAATATGTGCGCAAGGTACTCTAAAACTTCAGAATATATGAGCCCTGAAAACTATGAATGAAATTCAACCAAGAATATTTAGTTTGGTCGCGTGAATGAGTAAGTCGGCGTCTGTATTTCATTTAAGAACTTAGGAGAGAGACGTGGTCTATCTGCTAAGGAAATTATCAACTATCGACTAACACGCGACTCCGTATTTGACAACTCCTGATTCTGCCATATCTTAATATTATTTTGAAAATATAGATATACAGATAGTGTTTAGCGAAGAGAAAATTTAAATCGGTTGAAAATTGGATTTATAGTGATTTTTTGAAAAATCTATATACCTGTCTCTTTCTCAAACGCTTTTCTCTATGCAGCAAGTATGGCGGTACTGGCGTGTGACGTCACATGCCAGCATGTTTTTCTCTGTCTAATCTTAAAATTCAAACCTGTATAACTTTGTTATTTGTAAAGGTAGGTTAAAAATTGATTTTCTATTCGATAACAGGCATTGTGTAGTTTTAATTTATAAAACATATACAAAATAGTCAAATACCGTATTCGTTTATCGCTATCCCGAGGAAACTATGTTATTTGCCAAGATAACTATCCTATCCTATCCTATCTATCCTATGTTCTCCCCTGGGACTACCTATCTGTGTTCCGAATTTCAACTAAATCTGTTTCGCTAAACAAACCGCTGTTCAGACGTGAAGTAAAGAAGTAACAAACAGATTTACGAACTTTCGCATTAGTGGGATAATAAACTGTGCTAATACGGTCTCCTAAAGATCTCATTTGTCTCGATGACAAAACTATGTGTATAGCATAATACGTCTGATTTAACTTTGCGAAACGCGGCAGCGGAACATTTTAATTTATATAGTTTCGCAATTACATACCGATTTCCTAATTTAAGCATTTCCGGTGTCGAATCCGGCTTTCGCAATTTAGGACCTGCCAACTACTCAAGATACCCTTGACGTCGTCCTTGCTCGTATTCACGTGGAAGATTCAGAATCAGATTATTTCCTCCCTTGTGTCCCTTAGCGACTCATTAGAACGATAGGTAAAGGATAATGGCCAGATTTGTTTGCCGACTTGTTCGTTGATTACATCTATTAATAGAACTTCCGATCCACGTTTTTACGGACATTAATAGCCTTTAATTTTACGGCTTTCTGTGGGCTTTTGATACTCCTTTTTAATTTGATTGTAGCGTTTAATGAAGGATCGGTTTATTGTCGATTCGGGAGTAAAAGGAAAAGTTTGAATCGATTTTAAACAGTTAATTTACTTTCTTCATTTGCGCAGCGACCCAAAGTGGAAGCGTTTGACATGAGTCCCCCATTAGGGAGGCAAATTGCTAATAGCCTAGTATTTACCAGTAACATTGACTATACCATAAGACTTGAGTTTATGCCATAGGCTCCTTTGAGAGACCACACACGATGCAACCAGTTTGAAACCGGTTTGAAACGCGTTGCAAATTAGTCGCATTGAAACCGGCGTCTCGGAAACTCATGTTTGCGTTTCATCGACTTGGCGCCTTTTTCGGTGCAATAAAATGGCTGACGATGACGAAGAAGATTAAAACATTAAATTTCTGTTGGAAGTTGACTTTTCAAAAAAAAAAAATTTTGATCATACGATAACAATCCATGATTTTTCTATTAGTTTCTTGTAATTCTTTGGCAGCCACAAACATACGGCAGTTGATATTCTTCTTAATGTAGGGATTATCCACACACATCTTTGTTTACGCCACCTTCTTTGTCGGAGATACAAATACAGAACCACAACTTCTTCATCACTTGAACTAGGCATGAATAATTTTATCACTAATTTTATCGGCGGGTGTGGAAAACGATCGAAACTGTTTTCATACCAATAATTTCAAAAGGGTTTCGTTGCAGTTGCGTTTCATCGTCTGTGCTGGGCCTAAGTGCACGTTCATATTTTTGAGCACCCGGAGTCCAGTTTTGATGTTTATGTTTGCGACTTTACAATGTCACACACAACAGAGCTAACTTTGAGCACCTTTCAGCTTCCTTGCAAAGTAGTTCTTAAGATTTTTTTAAAGGTTAAAACCATGCCTATGATAGTAAAGATACCTTTCATGGATGTGCACTTCGTAGATCTCGTAGATCTCTAAGCCGGAGATGAGTATCTACTATCGATGCTTTATCTATGAAGGTAAATGGGTTTTGTGAGCTATTTCCTGTGAGGTGTCTACGGGAGTGCCATTTCCTAAATATTGCTTTCCGTAAACATCGATACCGTCAAGAAAATGGGAATAATGATTGTAACTAACTATAGTTAAAATAACAACTCTTTATTTCTAGAGAATTTTACATTATGTTCAAATTTGGTTGTTTATGAGGGTAACATGCTAATTTATTTCTATGAGGTAGATATTCTTTTCACCTGTTTATACAAGAATCTCACTAATATTATAAATGTGAAAGTTTGTATGTCTGTCTGTTTGTTTGTTACTCCATCACGTCTAAATCAATGAACCGATTTAGATTAAATCTGGTATACAGTTTAGCTCCCGTAGAAGGACATAGGATAGTTTTTATTCCGGAAAATTGCAATTGCATAGTTCCCGCGGGATAGCGATAAACGAATTCTGCGCGGACGGAGTCGCGGGTACGGCTCGTATTATAATAAGGTAAACGTACGAGTGCTCGTCACTGTCCCAATAGTTGGCATCTTTAATCTTATATAATTAGCAATAGACATGACAGCAGGGTGTCGTCTATTGGGCATTTGCGCGTCGTCTGCCGGAACTTTACGTAAATAGAGACCAAAATCGGAAGAGTTCAGATAGTTGGGCTAAAAAGAGTTTTATTCTTAGGTACTCATTACAAAGTTATGTTTTATCGGAAGCCTGATAAATAACCAATCGCTTACACTGTATTTTATTCTCAATACCCGTTTCATCATTTTTTTACGATTAGGTAGAAGTAGGTAGGTAGAAATGTTTATCTAAAAATAATTCTTATGATCATACAAAGCAAAATAGCAATAATCAATCATTCTTTGAAAATGACGTCTTAATTATGTACCTAATTTACTTGCGTATTGCACAGGTAGGTGTATAGATTAGATATAGACACCTAATCGAATTCTACAATATTCTCAAAGAAAGAACTAGACATTTCCACGTAACCTTCACCAAAACCTATTTTTCCACAAACATCTTAGGACTTGGCAGCTGCTATACAGCAAGATCCCTAACACCGGACGGGAGTACCGTAGCGAACCGAAGCGTGACCAAGTAACCACGAGGCGGCCGTATTCCGACACGTACTAAAAAGGAGAATAGAAAGGTTCTTGCAGGTTCGATAACGCCCAAATTACAACCTTAGTTGGTCCCAGAAAGGCGATAAATTCAATGTCATGTAAATGTCAAAAAATAATATGTCTGGCTACTTTTCATGATTTTAATCAAAAGACAAACCAACATGTCAGGTAAATGAGATAAACGATATAAAATTTAAAAATGTACAGAGTAGAGATGTTTCGTTCTACTTTATCCGTAGTTACATACGTTAGTACAGAATAATACAGTTAATTATTAAAGATTGTGTGTAATCGAACCTTTCATCGTTTATCCATTGTAAGATCTGGACCCGGTTGGGCCGCACCGATACGGTAAAATATTCCATGACCGTGCCAGCTTATCTCATGTTTATGTAGAAACTTGTGCCTAGCCAAAAACCATAAGACCGAGGCTCTTCGCGATCAAACTTGAAGCCAATCTTACTTTGTTACTTTTTTTAGACATCAGCCGTGACAAATATGTAGTACTTACTCTTTTACTGTATATGCGTAAACTAGCTGTGCAAGCATATTTTCTCCGACTATTGTGTAATTCTGCTTTTGAAAACCTGCTAATATTGTCCTTCTTGTACTACGGCTTTAATATTGTATGTTCAGAAATAGCACCTTGCGGGACATCTGCTTTTTTATTTTTCTACTGTTTTTACATTATTATCTGATAAAATATATATTATGTGAAGTTCCCAATCCGCACTGGGCCCGCGTGGGAACTACTGCCCAAGCCTTCTCATTCTGAGGGGAGGCCTGTGCCCTCCAGTGGGACGTATATAGGCTGGGATGAACAATGATGATGATGATGATCTGATAAAATAACTAAAATAAACGGTTCAATAATTATAAGCCAGGACAGGAACGGTCCGGTTTACTTTAGGTATTATTATTATTATTTGATGTTGTAACTCATCTACGAATTTAAAGTGAAAAACAACTATTTACCAAGTGAATCAGAAAAATCCCATATGGACAGACGATGTGTACACGTACGTAGTGAAATTATTCCCCAAAAGAAAGAAATTCCGTTCCGTCGACCTGCAACAGAATCGCATCGCAGTGTTTCCCGTCTCCATAATAAGCACTTGATGATAATCATTAACCCTTCTCATTAGTTTGCTTTTATTCTATTTCCTTGGACCATTACGAACCGCTTTGATCTTAATTTCTTAGGGTTTTATAAAAAGCCAAAGTAATCGAAATTTGAGCGGAAACAATTATGTTTTCCGGGATATAAATGTTTACTACGGAAAATGGAGGCGTACTTAATAATGAAATGCTTAAAGCAATAGCGGAGCTTAGAATCAAGTTACTTATAAAAAATATTCAATTTTTTTTCTCATTTTTCATCTTTTCGCGATTGTTAATCGCGAGCTAATTTTAATCCACATTAATTTTAATACATCTTTAGTACTGTTTTTTTTTGCGGAGCAGGAAACCTGCTGATCAGTTTCATGTGGCATTTTCATTATAAATTTCCTGGATCATTTAAAACTTTTTTTTCTCAGAACATGGGATGGTAAAAGTTTTTACGATGTATGTATCTACTCTGTATGAAACGTATTCCGCAAATGACTGACAAACTACTTGGTACTCTTAACAATACTACAGTTTAATCGAAACACATTTGTTCGAATTCGAATGTTTGAAAAAGTCGCCCCTGGCGCTCGGGCCTTTGAACGCAATCGGATCGGATGTTTCAATTACGACAGCATGGATGGTGTATTGTGCTAGTGTTTTCTCTTTGGTTGTTTTGTTGCTTTTAATTAGTGTTCTTTGCGTATTAGATAAAATGTGAACTGAAAAATCACAGCTGCTTGTAGCCTGGTAAAAGGTGTTTATATTTAGAAGGCTATTTTAATTGGTACGTTTTACCCGCCTACGCGACACCCAAAACATCGTAATCGAAAGGGTGTTATTAATATTCTGAATTTATTAGACAACAGTCGACAACATGCTTGTTTACACGGTTTTGATATGATATATATATTGTATTACCATTTGCTCGAGGAAAACACTGTCTAGAAAACTTTACTAACTTTACTCATCAAAAATCACAGCTCCTTACCCTTTCATGCGTACGCAACGCTAAACAAGTAGTATGAAAACAAATGGAACCCCAACGCTCCCCAGATAGGGGGTAACTAATGGGGTTCCTTCAAGGAATTTATAGGCGGTGCCTACAAGGGTTCCGTTATCGGATGCCGACACTATCAATTTTGATGCATTGTTGCGTTAATGTTATATTTTAAGGGTATTTTATATCTTTAGTACGTGAATCTTCGGATTTCCCTTAGGAACTACATTTTCCTGACTATGCCTTTGTCCCGTTTAGGGTTGTTATGCATCCTGATATAGCCGACCAGATTTAGGCTTTTTCAATACTTGTCCGGCCAAATTTAACGGGGTCCGGCCTGTGCAGTTTTGTTAGGCTTTTTACATTTGACCAGTCACTATAAGTTTATAAAAATAATAATGATAATAACTGTAGACATAACATACAAAATTGTTGTTGTGTATACTAAGACACTAACTAACTCTGTCTGTTTGTTGGTCTTCCTGCCTGTTACTTTTCACGCTTAACCTGCTGAACCGATTTAGATAAAATTTGATATACAGTTTCTAACTCTGGGAAGGACATAAGCCGCGTATCCACTAGAGGCAGCCTCGGGCCGAGCGGCTGCCTCGCTCCGAGCGGCTGCCTCGCTCCGAGGCCGCGCAAGTGGAGACGCTGCCAAAGGCACGGCTCAGACTGAGGTTCCTTTGAGCACGGCCAAAAAACCGACAAAATATGGCTCGGCTCGCGGTGCTCGGCCTGAGGCTGCTCTAATGGATACGCGGCTATAGGCTACCATTTGTAAAGAAAAAAAAAAAGTTTTTTTTTTTAATTATTCCTTAATAATTTAGGACGCCTGGATTTTTTGCCCAAAAGTCCGACCAAACTGGCTGGTCTGTCAGGCTATTATATTTCAGGACCTGACAACCCTAGTCCCGTTTGAGAGTGCCGGAAATATCCTCTTACACCTTTCTATTCATGGCATGCAAAGCTTTTCCATCTAGTTTTACTTTTACAATTCTTATCCGATTTGGAAAAGTTTTCTGAATTTTGTTTCATTTTCATGCATGATCTATTTAAATGAAAAGTCGTTGGCAAAAAACCACCAATATGCGAAAGATCCCCGAAATCATTAAAAAAATTATCCAGATATATTGCAATAATTTAAAACGCGACGCCTTTTATTAACCACGAGACTAGAGTTACTAAAAACACGCATCCCTTATATAGGTGCGGTTTCTTAGAAAACGGGCCCACAGACTTGATCTCATTTATTCATATAATATAATATCCATTAGTAGAATGCATCGAAGTATGAGCGAAAGAACATGACGATATTGCACCCACCGTGACGTTATCAATTCATTTGACGCTTATCTTGTTAGTCAATAGGTGGCACTGCCCTTCCATGATCTCAATGATCTCTTATCAATTGATAGCATATTTTCTCTAATGACGTCATTGCTAAGCATCCTTGTCATCGTAAATTTTTGATAACGCTCTTTTGATAAACTTCTGTGAAAATGAAATTAATTTTCAGACCCGTTTGTTAATAAAATTTAGGTCTAAAGCTCTAAATAAATATATCTGACGTGACATAATCAGTAGTTTTTGCTATGCGTAGCTTGTAGTTTTTGGCAATGTGATGCGCAATTCGGAGTTTGTGTGGGTAAACTATTTTAGTTTACAGACTGTTCATTGTTTATTTACAAGCTTTTATTTAGGATCACTTGTTCCTTTGTCTGTCTGTCTGTAATCAAATCTTGCAAGTTAAATTCGACCAACTTTCAGTAGTTGGATTGACTTGAAATTTGGTATACTTATGTAACTTGCGTGACAATACAATAATCTGGTAGTGACTGCTAGTGACATCCAAGTATTACGGCCAGGATCGTCTCCACAGGACGGAACACTTCAACACGGTTAATGACATCGACAACAAAGTACAGTCAACAAAAAGTACAGTTAGCAAAAAAAGCTTGTATTATTTACATTAAACTGACCCATGATTGACCCTATCTCACCTAATGAAAAGTGCAGATGAGGCCAAAAGTATCTCACTGGTTCAATAACTGTTGTCTTAATGCCTTTATTTGTTTGTCAACAGGAGCACCATCTCCAGAGGGCAATATGCACAGGGCTCATCATCCCAACGCCGGAAGTCTGCGACGTCCAGGACCTCGAGTTCTACGAGCGATGTTACCCCCCGGACTACAAAATGCCCAAGCAGCACATTCACATGCAGCGTGAGTAATATCCTGTTTGCATTAAACATTAACACCGGTGAGAGTATTGGAAAAGGAACTGTGATTTAATGCTAAAGCCGGGTCTCCACTGAACGTGCCGCCGCGCGAGGGAGCGCATGAGGCATGATTTTGTTCAGGGTTGCCAACCGTACGAGGTTGCTCGTACAAATACGAGATTTGTGGCCCTCCATACGAGGTACGAGGACACTATCAACCTCGTACAATTATGTACGAGATTTTGTTAATATGGCCATACGAACATTTTGCACCACCATTATTTGCAAAGTTACGTAATAATATAGACAAATTTAGTTTTTTTGTAATTTTACTTCAGTTTTGAGTCTTGAGAAAAGTTTTTTTAAGACACAAAGTGATGTTTTATTTAGTAGGAAACTTGCAATAGTTTATTTCATTGAGTAAAAAGTCCTAAATCCAATGGTTTAATATACCTTAATTTTGGTTTTAGCCCTTTTTAGATGCATAATAATAAATGTACGAGTTTTGTAAGCCAAAATACGAGATTTTTAGCTGCATAGTACGAGGGTTTTTTTTACGGTTGCCAAACCCTCATTTTGTTCAATACAGGGCTCAAAATCGCACCGAAAATGGATTCCGCGCGAGGCGGCTCGCTCAGTGGAGACCCGGCTTTAGACTATCGTTTGTTTATATCTTATACCCGCGGGTTCATCTTCGTGTTCGTGGCTGAATAAAAAAGGCTACTTCCCTATAAGAAATTTGAATTCTCCGATTTGCAAATAGGCGGCGAATTCGTTGCAATTTATAAAATAAGGTTTATCTAATCCACTCGTATCTATCTATCTAATCGAATACCTTTAAACGAGCAATTCTTGTATATAATTGTTGTTGTTGTTTGTTGTGTCTTGTGTAATTCTTGTATATTGTATATATGTATTTTTCGGGGATCTCGGAAATGGCTCCAACGATTTCGATAAAATTTGGTTTTTAAGGGTTTTCGGGGATGAAAAATCGATCTGGCTTGGTCTTATCTCTGGGAAAACCCTGGTTACCGAGTTTTAGCCCGAGCGGAGCTCGGTCGCCCAGGTACTATAATGTTTATGTTGCCAATAGAACTTGGAAACCCTTTCAAGTGTGATAACGAGATGCTTATTTTAATGACTACTTCAAATGCTCCCAATATGATATACCAGTCTAAAAATCCAGGATTTTTCTAAATTCGCACGAGAATTTAAAAAACTATATGGCAGTGTACGAACACAGACAGTTACGTTGATTTAAGAACATCTTTGAAAAAGTTCTGTTTAGAAACAGGGATACTGGACGGTTAAGGTTAGTGTTTCATCCCGTGGGAATATCACAATTTCACATCCATCCAATCAATCCGCCCAGCCGTTTTAGTGTGAAAGAATAACAAACACACACGAACACACTCACATATACACATAATATTATAATATTAGTAGGAAATGTAGTATAACTATTATTTATTGTTTGTCATGTGTGTTTGTTTACTTATTTTGTACAATAAAGAGTATACATACATACATAACTGATATTTTAGAAGTTTAATGTAAATAACCTGAAATAATAAACAAGCAGCCAATCAGTCCCAATTATATTACAATTTACAAATCATCGCATGCGGGCATATTCTTCAAATAGTAACTCCAATTTAGCGTGATGTTATAAAAACTTGTTTCATTTGAAGCGTTCGAGCCAGTATATATTTAATATCGAGGAAATGTGTGTGAAATTCGCAACAATATAAGGCAATTTCAGAGGAGATGTTTATCGCCGTATACGGAGTATAACGGAGTGCTGTGTTTGGCACAGCTTTACTTTTTTCATCATTATCAAAAGTACGCAGAATTTACAAGATAAAATAAACAATAGGACTTCTTTTACTTGTGTCGTAAGTAACACTACTCACTGGTTTTGCGTTCTGCCGGGTTCGATTGGATTAAAATCGGGACAAATGGTAAAACAACCATCTCTGTTTATTCGGACAAAACAAATAGAGACGGCATCACAGACATGTATCAACGAGCGCTGGAACAGGCCCTTAAAAATGTGGGGTTCCGTTGTAAAGTAGCAGTTATCTCATTCGGATAGTCATACGTGTCATGAGCATTTGATTTTTTTTATACCTACTTAAAGTAGGATATATGTACCTATATTGTATGTTTGTAGTTATCTTAATAAATATTATTATGTTCTTTTTTCCTGTATATTTGTTTCCGACACGATGCCGTATTGTCTAACACGCTGACGTTTGCGATCGCATTCAGCATCTCTTTCTTGATTGTGATTGCAAGCGTGTTAGACAATAAGGCCTTTGGTTTACATTTTACCCACTTATTAAGGTAACAATTATATATTTTCAACTCCGAGCCTGCCGAGAATTGATAGACGTCCTCCTATAAACCGCTTTGATGTTGATTCCCTATGCCCAAGCCAATCAATTCGAAGCTAAACGACAGCCTTAAACGAGGCCTGCACAAAGGGAATGACAGGGAATTTGACTTTGTCTGCGCTGTGATCGAGGATGGTACGCCGAGGTCCGTCCGTCTGTGATGCTTTAGCGTAGCTTAATAATTAGTTTGTTAACTCGTTGGCTTTAGACCGGACATCTACGCGGTGCGGTGCGGGGTCCGTTCGACCTTATGTGCGCGCCGGGACTAGGCTATTGCTGTTATAGATAGAGTCATTCACGATGACGCGTGCCGTGGTTCTTATTACAATGTCATTAATGTCTAATTTTGACAAAATCACGCGTCTTCGTGGATGGCACTAGGTATAACGGCGGGACAAAAGAAGGCCGTCCGTCAGGTGTTCCCTTTTTTCACAGACAGAAATTTTACAGAATTTCGTTTCGCAGAAAATGTTTAATACCTATTTAGTCGTTCTATTTTTACTTCCAATTTTATTGTATGAATTACTATTTACTTGAATGAAACATATTCAATAGAAAAATAATTCAATGAATTTTATACTTAATGTTTTTTTTTATTTAGCAATTGTATCAAAGTATAGAATTATTTTTTAAAGAATAGGTTAGGTTAGAACTGTGACCCCACCAGAAAACTAATCGCTACCAGAAAAGTAGGTTAGGTTAGAACTGTGACCCCACCAGAAAGCGAAGCGCTACCAGAAAAGTAGGTTAGGTTAGAACTGTGACCCAACCAGAAAGCGGATCGCTACCTGAAAAGTAAGTTAATTTAGAACTGTAACCCCACCAGAAAGCGAATCGCTATTACAATGTTGTCTGCGAAACAAAGCACAACCCGTCCGTCCTTACTCAATAATTATAAATTAAAAACTTACAATACCTGTTGTAAATACGAAAGTAATTACCTGCATGGCATTAAACCGCTGTATCCATTTATGTAGATGAAATTAGCCATGGAGATATTTTGTGAACCGGGAAAAGACATAAGACAGCTGTTATTTTTTTTTAATTGGCACGCTAATTTTGCAATTCTTACGTCTTATTATGCCGTGGGCAAAATCATGTGGGGAGTACCTACACGGTTAAGGGCCACACAGTTCACGAGTGTTCGCGCTGCCAAGTTTTACATTGTCCTTTCTTTTTAAATAAATTGACCTGGTTTCTCCATCTTCGGATCCCAGTTTTTGGATATTGTATTTGGCAACCCTACTACATTTCTTTTTACTCTACACCATCCTAGCCCTCTAAGTTGCAACGTATCAGCAATTTCTCTGGCATTGTTAAGAATCAATCCCGCGACCACCGGCTCGCCACACCAACGACCCTTCTAAAGGCAACCGCACGTTTCTATTTACATTTTACCCAGTCAAATTGGCTCTACATACACATTTATCAGACCGATGTTTTATTATATTAGCCTGAAACTGGGATCCCTTGGCACACATTCACTATCCCAGGGGCTCTCAAACTGTGCAACCCGCTTCGGTATGTTGCAAAATGGTGCACTAAAGAAAGCTACAAGGAAGTTTTTTCTTTTAACTGGGCGTGCCGAATAAAATACAACGAGATTCGTAGGTTAAAAAAGATTGGGAAGCCCTGCACTGAATATCGACCCATCTTCTCCCCTAGGCCGCAGATCACCCGACAGAGGGTACACTCGACATGCAACGAATACCGAGTACACAGAGGAATGTAGAGTAGGGAAGGGACGCGCTTTGGTGCTGCTAAGATGTAAGGGAGTGCGGTATCGGAGTTGGCGTGGCTCCGTTACAACTCGTTTCCCATCGGGTTGCCTAAATTTTTTCACCACTCGCTTACATATCTTTCTGCACTATTTAAAATTTATCTCAGTCGTACTCAAGTAAAAACGATCGCTAATATGAAAATACATGCGGCCAATGGGGGGCAATTCTGAGACCGTTTCTACCACTTATCAACAAATAACGTATAGTACTGCCAACAAAAGTAAAGATGTGCACTGTACAGACGCGATGCTGATCGGTAGTTACAGATGCTAATGCTAATTTTTCAAAACTATTGAGTCACCTTCTTTCACCAACTTCTACTCTGCAAAATTCAAGTTAACTTATAAATTAACGAATAATGATATCTAAGTTCAATCGAAGCTTAACAAAAAAGTGGCGGCACGCAAAACCTCGCGTTGCGAACAGGATGCGCCCAGGGCTGCGCGTGCGTACGCAGTAGGCAGGCATGTGTCGCGCCATCTGTCATCGGACATTAACACGACTTGACAACTCATTGTGCGTGCAATTCGTACAAGTTGGCCGTTATGTAATTGGTTATTACATCGCTTTTCAGATTTGATCGAATTGATCGCCTAAAGTTTTCTTATCCTAACGCGTGCTGTCTATACATAAAAAAAACATACTCTAACGTAGGGGAGACCAAGGAGAGTTGTGACAGAGGAGAGTTGTGACATCGTTGCTTTTCGGGAACTTATTTACTGCTAGCAAGCTCGCAACAGCGCGTGTTTGATACCTTGAGACTTGAACTAAAACACGCTTGCTATTGCGAGCTCGATAGCAGTTAATAAGTTCCAAAAATCGAGATTGTCGCTACGCTCCTCTGTCACAACTGTCCTCGGTCTCCCCTACCGATTCCGTGCTTAACAGACAAACATTATAGGAGCTCTTTAACGGGAGTGAAGCCGCGGGCATAATACAGCATATTATAGAACAGAATCAAAAACTACCTAAACATTCATTTTTTCAAATCCATACTTTCTTCCTTACTAATGTTATAAATGCGAAAGTAACTTTGTTTCTTTGTCTGTTATCACGATTAGATCGCTGAACCGGTTTAGCTGAAATTTGGTATAGAGATAGTTTGATACCCTGGGAAGGATATAAGATAGTTTTCATCTCGGATAGCGATAGAAGAATTCTTCGCAGAAGGAGTTTCTTGCAAGAACTAGTAGTTGAACTAAATTCAAATACCACGGACTGTGAAAGCAAATCCTATAAATCCTTCCGACTTATTTGTAGCAATGTTGACGCATTTGGGGAAAACCAACGCCATCGCTCTTTATAGGTATTGGTTTTGCGGCTGCATATTTTAATAAAGACTACTAGACAAGTTTTCTGTCAATAATAGAAAGCTCTTTGTAATTATATTAATTTGAAGGAATGATATGTGTATATAACTAATGTATGTTTGAACAGATTGCAAGCCTTTGGGACATGGGTCTCTTGATGTCGTATTGTATAAAACGGCGGTGCTTGCGACCACATGGACCTTCTCTTTCTGCCTTCGTCCTAAAAAAAAAATGTGTTCTTTGACGGAATGAACGGGACAGTGACAGCGATTGCGATTCCGGGTGCATTAGGTAATATCATTTGGCCTAATAACTTGTATGGTGTGAGTAAAAGTGTAAGTTCTTTTCGAGGTCACAGTTCTAATCTAACCTACTTTTCTGTTAGCATTTCCTGTCTGTGTGGGGTTTTTCTTGGGAAAATATTGCTACTTACGGTTTCGGTATGCGAAAGGAGTCTTATGTAGGGCTTGCACTATCCGGTAACTTTTTATTATCCGGATATTTCGGATATTTGAAATCTCAGTATCCGGATATCCGGTTATTTTGAATAATTTGAATAATTTTCCAAATATTTAAAAAAAAACGCTAAAAACAATTTTAAATTTGTTTCATCAGACGAATCGTGCGTGTTAGTTAATTAACTTAATCGCTGATTGTCTTATACGCACGTAAAAATCATTATTTTGTCACTTTAATGAGTGAAATAACTTAAAAACACTTTATAACTTCTCTGTCTTCTGCTTGTTGTTATTTTGGCTTACGGACCAAGAGCCCACGACAGCCAGACCTTCGTTATATTTTAAAGGCTGAAAGTTTTTTTTTATGCAAGGTGTTAATTTTTAATATAACTGAAAACCGGAAAGCACTTTGCTCAGAAATACTCAGAATCGAGAGTAGATTCGATTCATCATGTCAGCCGAAAGACGTCCACTGCTGGACTTAGGCCTCGCCCAAGGCTCTCCGCTCAGACCAGTCATGTGCTTTCCGCATCGAACGCAATTCAGCGATCTTAACCAGGTCGTCGCTCCATCTTATTGGAGGCCTACCGACGGCTCGTCTCCCGCTCCGCGGACGACATTCGAGAACCTTCTAACCCCATTGGCCATCAGTCCTGCGAGCACGCTCACTGCCTCTTCAGTTTCGCAATGCTTCAGGCTATTTCGGTAACTTTAGTTCTACTGCGGATATCATCATTTCTGACTCTATCCCGTAGAGAAACCTCGAGCATAGACCTCTCCATAGCCCTTTGAGTGACTTTGAGCTTCCTAATGAAGCCCATCGTTGGCGCCCACGTCTCAGATGTCATCACTGGCAACACACACTGGTCAAAGACTTTTGACTTCAAACATTGCGGTAATTTGGCCGAAAAGACACTGCAAAGCTTCCCGAATGCTGCCCAGCCGAGTCGGATTCGACGAATGATCTCTTTCTCGAAGTTAGACCTACCTAACTGGATCGTTTGTCCTAGGTGTACATAGTCGTCAACAACTTCGAGCGCAGAGCCTCCGACTATTACGGGAGCTGGCACAACATTAGACATGACTTTCGTCTTGTCCATGTTTATTTTTAAGCTAACTCGGTCGGAAACAACTCTGCTGAGGTCAACAAGCATAGCACTGAGGTCCTCCATAGTCTCAGCCATGACTACAATATCGTCGGCGAATCGAAGGTGAGTGAAGTACTCCCCATTATTGTTAATGCCTCGTCCTTTCCAGTCCAGAACCTTAAAATCATCTTCCAATCCAGCGGTGAACAGTTTCGGAGAGATCACATCTCCTTGTCTGACTCCCCGCTGCAAAGGAATAGGCTTCGTGCTCTGGTCCTGTAGTCGGACTATAAAGAAGGATTATAACGATACTATAACGAAAGTCTGGCTCTTGCGGGCTCTTGCTCTATCATAAGAATAAATAACACAATACAATACAAAGCGTATTGTATTGAACACCAAAAAACATTCATTATAAAATGAAATCAGAACATAAAAGGTAGGGTAGGAGACGAGAAAACAGGGGTCTAATCCCTAAAAAGCGATCTCTTCTTCTACCTTCTTATTCGACCTGACGATGTTATTAACATAGAATCAAGAAAAAAGGTGATCAAAGCAGGTGTGTGTAATGTAAGGTAAAAAAAATATAGAAGATTGAAAAAATACATAAAATATAATAATATTAATAAAATAAACACATACATTACTTACATACACATTTACGAAAAATTCATCATCGCCACTACCAAACAAGATGTTAAGAATGAACCTAACTTATAAGTATTGCATGTAAACCTTCCTAATACAAAAATAAATGTATCTGTGTCTACACTAACCTCTCACAATGCGCGAGCGCGCGCTTAATATCAGATATTCGAATTATCCAAATTATCCGGATAATGAAGAGCTTCCTATCCGGATTTGAAAATGGGCGGATATCCGGATAATATGGATATCCGGTTATCCGGATTGCAAGCCCTAGTCTTATGCCAAATACATTTTATGCAAAGTAATTATTACGTAAAAAAAGTTCATACTATACGTGTTACGTTAAGTGAGTTTCGGGCAAACAAGAATGTCAGATTAGATGACTAAACACTAGATTTGTATCTGAAACTTCGCTACTCCCTGCGAACTCCTTATCCGTCTTTATTAAATTTAATTTCCTACGTCCAGGATTTTCGACTCCCATTATTATATATATATTTTTATATCATGAATGAAAGCGAAACAATTAAACTAAACTTTAGAACACAAACAAACACCAAATTCCAATAAGGACGATGAAACAAACACTTTTACGTCCATAATCAAAAGATAGCTCCGTAGATAAATCAGCATTGTTTTCAAATTAAATAACAAACAACAGTCCACCATAAAACTAAGCCGTTAAAGCTTATTTCGCAATAAAGGGGAACGGGTAAACCGCAAGCATACCCGAGTTTATGGGTAGGTAGAACGTTTTAAGAGTACGCTTCGGTAACCGTTTGGTATAAAATGTAACTACAGAACGCTTAAATGATCCCAAGAGGTCGGAATGTGTATTTTTACTTAATCAAATTACCTTGAAATAATCGTTAGATGTCTACTAAATATTCAGGGTTTTCGTTCGATAATGTTTTGCATTAATTTCGCTGGTGGAATACAGTTCTATGATTAAAAGTGTTATTGCTCTGTCATTTTAAGAGCATTACAAAAAAACCCTCGAAGGAAGATGCCCAATTAATTTGTCTCAACTCACTCACTCCTCCCTCCGCCTTTCGTATTCAAAAGTCCACGTCAGCAAAAGAACCAAAATGTTTCACTGATCTTTTTAGGGTTCCATATATCCATACCCAGAGGGTCTAAACGGAGACCTATTGCTGTTATTCACGTGTCCGTCCGTTCGTGCTTCAAACAGATTTACAGCCAAACTGTTTTGAAGTCTATTAATATGGACCCACACCTCGTACATTTTGCTAAGAAGTAGGGCTCTACTTATACTGGATTCTTGACTTACGGCCGTTTATTGGGAGGGTGCGAAGTACTAGGTGGGGGTAATGAAATCTATCGCAGTGCTCATAGTGGCCAAAAGAAGAAATAATCTAGGCTCTGTCATCTGTCATACTCATATGAATCTGTCATTAACAAAGCAATTTGTATAGACTTTAACTACCTAATTTTAGTAATAGATGTTTGTTATGATGCGAGCTTGAATTATTGAACACTGTCCCTGTTTTGTTCTTAACACATTCGCTACCGCATTCGCTACGCGTTACGCTCGTAGCGCGTAGCAGCGTTTTACCGCTTTGTAGCGAAAACTGCTTACGAACAGAGAACGCGGCGCCTAGCGGGTTCTTGGCACTGAATGTGTTATTTCCTCTACATCTCGGACATGTCCAGCAACAATTTTCCTGATGAAACGGTTTGTGGTTGAAATTTTATATTGAGTGATACTCACAAAACCGGTCTTCAAAATGATACTAATTTTGATCTGAAAACGATATTTAATTTATTACTAGCGATATAAGAACAATTATATAATTTTACTATTATTCAAAGAAACCAATAAGATAGCTTTATCTTTTCGTTTTACAGTAAAAGTACAACTAAACATGAAGTAAACAAACCCTGACATAACGAAAGTAAAACACACTTTTTGAATAAATTTTACTTACTTCATTTTTTTTTTTTTTTTTGTCCACCTAAATCACGGTATCACAGTAATTTTGTTTTATAAATTAATACGTTATAAACTTTGATTTTTTTCACAATGTCGCGATGAAATTTCAAAACGTCAGAGCATCAGAGCCAAAAAAGTTGCGGACGCTAGGTGGCGCTGATGTCGTGCACAGAGCCAATATTATAGCATATATTTTGACATTGCACAAATATGTACTTACCCTCGGTGCGTGAGTCCGACTCGCCCTTGCCCAGTTTCTTTATAAGTTGACATTCAGTCAGGCAATACGAGTAAAATTGCTTCACTAAAACTAACACACTCGAGCTAGAAACTCTCCATCCAATCGCCTAGAGATTGCAGCTTAAATTCGATAGGCCTTGAGGACGCATCTCCGTCGTCGTACTGATTGGACGAAATCAAGTGGACACCGTCATACTGCACTATGGACGGTTTGTAATAACGCAAGACTATGTAGCTTCAAATAGGTATACCTAATAATAGTAGATTCTTTTTTTTTGGCTCAATTAGCAATCTGTAAATATGGCAATAAAAAACATAAATCTCGTATCTCAAATCATGACTTCAACAAAATTGATCCTTATGCACATTGAAATAATGTTCATAAAGTTCACTCCGATTTTTTTTCCATTTTGAGTTACAAGCTTTCTTTAAAGTAGTGGCGATATGTGAGTATGTGTATGTTGTTATTATACCTCATTGATCACTCACTGTTATTAGTTTGGTTATGCGGGATTTTTAGCTTCTAGCTCTTCTTACTTTTCGCTGATGCCCTAAGTCCATGATTCCTTTTTGCCTCTAATCTTATTTGAAGTACATAAAGTAGCGCCATCATACTTTAATAGGTATATTTTGTGGCGCATACGCATACTGGTTTGCCACGTATGCGCTTAGGTCACGTATCTTTTTAGCTAGAAACACACTGACGCCGGAGGGAGAGCGGTGCGGCGCGGGTGTTGTAATATTGGAGCTAAGGTGAAAGAGGGCACACAGAATACCGCGCCACGCTTATTTCCTGCGTTACTCTGTGTGCTCTCTTTCGTGTTAGCTCGAATATTACAAACGGTACCGCCTCCGCACCGCCCCGCCGCCGCTCTCTGTGTTTCAAGCTTTTGGGGTACACGGAGATTAAAGATCCGAGGGAAATATTTGGTCACGTCCGCGTTACTTGTGTCTGGTTTATTGACGCACTAATGCAGGCTTCTAATAGGAGAAGACGTTACAGTCTTGCTTGCGATTGGTGCATTTAGTTATTTAACCAATCACAAACGTTACACGAATGTCAAAGTTGGCATACGAACCTCACGACACTGGCGCCAACTAGCCCGTCACAGCAGGGCTACCACGAAATTCGGAAATCGAAGTTCGTATCGTACCGTCCCTCTCACTCACGTATTATAATATAAGCGTCGGCGGCGGAAGGATACAATACGAACTTCGATTTTCGAATTTCGTAGTAGCCCTGCAGAATCATTGACTGAAGTTATTTGTTGTCATGCAATGCGTGAATGTACGATTCCTCAGCCGACTGCAGGTTACAACAGAAGGATACTTTTTGTCTCTTGCAACCGTCCTTAAAAGGATTTGTCAGTTACATTCACTAGTTATGCCACCTAGAAGCAAGTACCGTGTTAATATGACGTGCACTAAAAGCAATCCACCAGACCGGACCAGACCATTAGTTAAAAATGTGCTCTATTATATTACACACTTACAACCCTTCTCGATTCTCCGCAGTAAGCTAAAGTAGTGTGCACACTACTGTCGGCTTGTAGCGCAAACAATTGGATGATATTTCGCCCGCTGCTGGCCCCGGATCCTTTTCGTTGTAAAATACGCGCTAACTCAATTACAGAAGATCCGTTTCCCTTTGCCCCGCAATTCCGGCGCAAGGGCTACAAAATTGATATTATAAGCCTAGAGGAACCCTTCCTGAAGGACTACTATGATATTTTTGGTATTAGGATCAGCGCAGAGGAATATGAGGGCAACTATCGTCCAGTCGTAAATTTAGAACCGATGAAAGTCCTGTGACAAAATAATCTTACCATTGTAGTTGACAGTGACAATTAAAGCGAAATGCAATTGTCAGAGTTCTTCTATGTAGATGCCAAGAAAGTACTTATTTTGTTACTTTAGCCATTTTCGTAACAGTATATAAAAAAAGTTTTGGACATTGTGACCATTTAAAATACCAATGATATATCTGTTATGGCGTGATCATGCATGAGTGTGACGGCCCCATATCCCAATTATGCCTGAGGTATGAAATATACCTAAACTTGGAATATTCCATACAAAATACGAAATTAAATTTTTCTTAATGGCGACGGAACCCCCTATTTCGGGCGTGTCCGACACGCTCTTGGCCGGTTTTTATTAAGGCCTATGCGTTTGCAACATTCAGAATTGTTTTGTAATAGTTTAAAGGCAAGGCTGGACAGGAAAAATAACGCTATCGTTTTTACCTTATCCATGTCAGTATTAAAAGTGGAAGAAAAAAATAGCTTAATTTGGCATGGATAGGCTTAGTAATAAAATAACTAAGAAACCGTTTTTGCAATAGGGGAAATTTTCGGAGACAATCGACGTAACGCCAAAACATTGACGCACAATATTACCCGCATTCGGATGTATTTTTATGTATACGAGTGGGCCCTGTAACAGGAGCAAAAAAATAAAACACAGGTTCTGCTACTCAAATGGAACTACTTTAGTTCTGCATTTTTCATAAATTAAGTTATATCATCATTATGATTATTCTAAACAAATTAAATGGTATTTTTAATGTACGGCATCCAATAGCCTAAATGACATCACCTGTCACGTAAAAAAATTATGGAGTTCGCAATACATTGCTTGTCCAATTAAACTTTAAAGTATAATAAAAAAACAATACAAATTATTTTCTAAAGTTGTAGAACTAAATAAGCTCAAGATGAAGAGTGGAAGCTGTGGTTTAATTTTTATCTCCTGTTACAGGGCCCACCTGTAGACGTTACGTATAATATCACGAAAGTATGAACGTTATTATCATTGATAAACAGCGATAATAATCCCATGCAACCTGCCAGGGTTGAGATTTCTTTTAAAAGATAAGTCTTTCAAGTAGCTAGCCTTCTGGGAACGTGGTAATGGTGATAATCATTGCTTTGCTTAGCACTAATACTAGAAACCTGTGACATCTTTACTTGGGTCCGAAAGTAAACTGTCTGTAGAAAGAAACCTCCACTAGTCTAGGCGCTGCGCCTTACAGTATTGTTTGTACGAAGTAGCTTCAGTTTGAGCCGTTAAGTGCACAGTTTCGTACTTGTTCCACCTCGCGATGTCATAGAAAATGCTTCTTCATTTAACGGTGTAGGTACGTCCCGGAATTTAGCTTAGTCTTCTATTTACGGGCTATTCAAGAGAATCACTAACGACGTGTTTAGCGTAGAGTTTTCTTTGAGGGAAATTTTGATGCCAGTTTTAACAGAAGCGGAGTACTGAACTTGATTATGAAAGGGTTTTATCCTGGTCGCGATTCGGTTCCAGTATGTTGATTTCTTTACCTTAGATAGATGATAGATAGAAACTTTAATCGTCATAACAAAATAACATGGCTCTATACCTTGTGCTGTACTGTTCCTAATCGTTGCGCAGAAGCATAACTCGATGTTATCGAGTGTACTAGTAACTCGTCTCTGTCTGTCTGTTTGTTAAGCAATTCTAGATGAACTATATCCAAGAAAGAGCCAGACCTGCTGGTTAGTAATAAATCAATTCCACGCAAACAAAGCCGCGGGTTCAAGATGGATGCAGGCAGTTTCCAACCGAAGCAACTGGAGATCTATGGGGGAGGCTAATGTTCAACGTCCTACGGCTGGTGTGACGATGATGACGTAAACATGATCGAAACAAAAACAGCGCCTCAATTAGATAAGTCGATCGCCGGTTCCTAAGAACTATTGCAACTTCGAATACTCATATCATAATCTTGAATAACATGACATCTTTTGTAGTAATGTTCCATGTTGGGCACAAATAATTAAGACCGGAGTGTTTTCCGCTAATAGTTATGTTATTAGGACTTTGTAATGTACACGAGGTTCTGTGTCATGTTAGTCAGGTGTTTATCGCGAATCATGACTCAGACATTCATGCTATTTAGAAAAATACAATCTCGACCGCCTTGACTTGGCGGATTATGAAAACTTGCGTGTTGGCGTTCCAAGTGTACTGATAAATAGAAAGGAAAGCAATATATTGTTCGCCATCATCATATCAGCCGAAGGACGTCCACTGTTGGACATAGACCTCCCCATAGACCTCCAGTTGCTTCGGTTGGAAGCGGCCTATATCCACCGTGAGCCTGCGACTTTAACCAGGTCAATCGGTCCGTCTCGTTGATGGACGTCTTACGCTGCACTTGCCGATCCGCGACATTGTTATTGAGAAATGATTTAATTTATCGTTAGTGAGATAGATCATGCACATTTCAGTGTTCTAGTCAAAGTACTACATGCGGTCCAACTTATAGTGCCACTGCCGATGGTGTTGTGTCCTGAGCCATGATGACACCACCAATCAATTTGGGTTCTTCTTATGAGCTGTTGAATCAGCAATCAGTAACTACATGTCTAGGTATAATGAATGACTCCACGCGTATTTACTGTGTACATTTTACTTAAAAGAGAGGCTCTGCTAACAGTGGATATTCATTTGTATGGTGTCATCTACCCTATTGCGGTGGGTTGATTTTTTTTTTCCTTTATGAAACAGGGTGGCAAACGAGTATAGGTACTTTTTCTGTTGATTTTACAGTCCCCAGTCTTTATTTTGGCGTTTCTACAAGCGGAAGTAGGCGGCAATCAGCCCCCCCGAGACGCTATGACCTGAATAAGAGATGCCAATGTATTGTTTTACCTTTTAAATCAATTTCCTGTTGCCATCGGGTGAAACGAGATCTAACACTAACCCCCTGTTTCACCATCCGTTGATTAAGTTTATTTTACGGATAAATGTGATGCCGCCTCTGTTTGTTTTGTACGAATAGACGGAGACGGCATCACATTTATCCGTAAAATAAAACTAATCGCAACAAACAATGGTAGTGAAACAGTCCCTAAGACGCAGTTGTTTGTGGCGCTCAAAATAAACTCCTATACTACTATTTCAAGAGAACACACGTCTTTTAAAAATACGATCCCAATTACATTAATCGTCCGATGGTAGGCATGGAGCCTTACTCTCATCTATAGCCGTTTTTTTATGCAACAAGAAACTTCCATAATATTCATTATCATTTATCAAACTCGATAACCGCAGCACTGTTTTAACTTCGCACAAATTTGAGAGTTCACCGAAAGAAACCGAAGTGTAAATTAACCTGATTTATTACTGCGTCGATGGTATAAGAAAACGGCGCGCCCATAAACAATCGTTTATTACTTAGCGTCGGCACAAACGGAAAATACCTAAATTGTTTGCCAGTTGACAGTTTTTTTCCCTTGAAGTTCTATTCATTAATCTGGCGAATTAGTCTGCTGTACGCACGTAGAGATAAGGATAAGTAATACTAATCGACAATGCAGCGATGATGTGTAGTCACTGATAAAAGGTTTATGCTAATTCTATATTAAATAAGTTAAAAAATATATATGTGATAGGGGAAAACGAGCAGGTGGATCACCTGATGGATAGCAATCACCGCCGCCCATTGACATCCAGAACATAAGCTGAGTTACGGATGCGTTGTTGATGGTACTTCCATTGCTGTCCAACCTACGTAAAATTTCGAGCCAATACGACGGCATACGGTACGACAGCATAAGACGTACAAGGAATAAAAGCCAAGCCATAAAAAAGGGTTTGGTTCCACCTAAACTATCTCAAAGATAGGCAAGCAATACATTGTCATATTAAAAACGTTACATAAATGTAAATATATATAGAAGTTATAAGTAGTTTCCTCGAATCTTTCTAGTCTCTAGATTTTCATTTGTGAATGGCTTTACGCATAATCAACCCTTGCCAGTTTTCCATCAACGTGACAAAAACTACGGATCCCTAAAATTTGTAAAGAAATCGTACTACAGTATGCGTAAATCGTACGTAGTGACTTCATTCAATTGACTGCTTTGTGCTTATGCTGTTTATAAATATAAGTTACGAGTGCGTTTAGAATAGCGTCTTGGTGCGCAATGCGCATGTGGCTATATTGCCGCGGAGAAATCCGAAGATGTGTCTTGGCATGGGAGGGAACTACTATTTAATTTTTATGTGCTTAAGTATTTTTAGGATACAGGAAAGCTTGCGATATGACGTGCATGCTTCTGCTATCTAGTCGCTAGCTGTAGAAATCTCTCGCACATGATAATAAATAGTCACGATTTGTATAGGTTGCTTTAGATTTAGAAAAAAAAAACCCGTTTACTTTTATAACATTTTAGAATACGAGTAATCACAAACACTCCATACTCCTTGTCCAGCGGATTGAAAAATCTTAAAAAGCGGGGGTCTCCCTAGCAAAGATAACTTGTATTGTGATTCTATGAACGAACTCGCGGGGATTTCCCGGAACGTTGATAAACTGTGCTGTGATGCGCGATGTGCCGCGATGTTGATGCGTTTACAATTTGATTATTTACTTAGCACTGCGGGATTTAAAATGTATTAGTGTATCGACCAATTAATATCGCTGTTACGATATATTCGTATCGGATCGATATGTCAGCGATCGATCTATAATCTATATTGAATTATAAATAAATAAAATCTGTCTGTATATTTGGTATCGGAATGGTACCCCTGGATAAAAAAGAATTACTTCTGAATCAGGGGTATGTTTTTCGAGTATACCTATCTATGTATTTGATGCTTTGATGCATGGTGTCACAGTTTACATTTCTGAGAAACTATGTCCTAATCTTGTCCATAACTTATCATAATCCAATCGTTTTTTCGACGTTTGCTCGCGATACTACGCAGTTATCTACTGGTCCAAGTAGGTTTGTACAGTGACAAACTTAAAAATATTTTCCACCTGGGCGTGATAATCTTAAGAAGATTATTTTTAAAGGTTTAAAATGACTATAAACATGAATGAATAAAATGATTTCTTTCTTTCTTTTAACAAAACAGCACGTCACTCATTCTCATGCCCTGTACAATTTAACTAATAGTTTTGTTTTCGTTCATACAATCACTAAATCAGTCATTTTTGATAGCACATTATGTTATTATTGGTCTAAAACAAATACATTTTTATCGCGACTGCGTCCGCCAAGAATTCGTTCATTGCTATTCCGCGTGAACAATGCAATTTTCCAGGATAAAAACTATCCTATGTTTATCCCAAGGTCTCAAACTAAATTTCACACCATAACAGATAAACGTTAAACAGAAAAATGTTCATCAACCAATAAATGTTCACCATCCTACTCGTAGTTGTAGAGGATATATCTTCAGAAGCTTATCTCATGCGCGCCCCGTCTGGCGCTAGTTCGATTACGTCGCAGTCAGCTGAGCTCACTCATGCACAGAGCGCCGCCGCCCGCCGAGTCGACAACAACACACGACACAACATACTAACTAACTTGACTAATACGTCCCATTATAAATACGAAAGTTTGAAAGTTTGTTTGTTTTTTACCTCAAACCTTGAACCGATTTAGAGCAAGTTCGATAGTTTGAGTCCCGGGGAAGGGCAGGATAGTTTTTATCCTGGAAAAATCTATACATTTAATTTACGCTATGACTTATGCCCTCGTCTGTACGCTTGGTTTGAGTCGACGGAAGGTAAATAGCATCCGCTCGTCTCATAAAGTTGTTGTTCCTTTATTTTGATAGTCATCATTTTGTTAAACATAAAAATGACAACCATTTTTATACCCCGACGCAAAATGAGAGGTGTTATAAAGTTTCACCGGTATGTGCTATTAAGTTTTTGTTTCTCTTTTTTTTGTACTAGCATGGCAATAATAGTATTTTATGCAACAGTTGTATAATAGGGGTCAAAAGAAGAGACGCCATGAGCTTTTTATGACTTATTTATACAACGTTGCATACAATACTTTTTCTGCGACTATGTACTTATTAAGTAAAATACAAAATAAGTAAGAGAAAAAAAGTAAACTTAAACTTTTTCATACTTTAGTATAAAGTTAGGAAACGTAAATATAAAATAAACAACAACAAACGAGTTCAAAATATGAAAATTACAAAATTTGTCTCAGGTAAATTTTGTTTTTAATTGATGTTTACTCGACAGTGACGATGTTAAAAATACGTATTTTGTTTACTTATGTTGGCAGCCTTGAATTATGTTCGGAAAATTTTTGTTATGTATAAAAAAAATATTAATTAAGTAAGTGGCTGCACCTTAGCCTGTCCGAACGAACGAATTAAGAAAAATAAAGTTAAGTGGTTGCAGTATTGTTTCAGCAACATTACGATACAATATAGGTACAATGCTGTTATGGGGAATAGACAATATAGAATCTTGTTATGTATGTTCTTATATTAATGTTCATGATTAAGTAAATCACAGATAACAGTATAGGAGTAGAAAAAAAGTTTATTATGTGTATGTGTTTATCTGTGCCGTCATAGCTCCCAAACGTCGACACAATTGCTTCGGACGATTACACAAGAAAGTGATTTAAAGATATCAAACCGTATATTTAAAATCGAAAATTTGTTTTCTTGTAAATACATATGTCATTGTTCTACTGGATGAGCGAGATGTTGATGCTGGTTTTTTGAAATCGATAGCTAATTTAATCGAGATGGTTCTTAGCTGTTTCGATTTTCGATATATTGAGATATTGATAAAAATGCAGTTAAAAATAAATAAAAAGAATTAAGGACCTTCATTTTATGACAGTCCATGTAAACCTGGACTTGTCTAAGCCATGGTATTCTGTAACAGATCTGTAATTAATGTATATAGGAATTGGTGTCCAACGAGCTTCTGGGGCGGTTTGTGTCTACGAACATCTTCAGCCCCAACGAGTCCTATATATGTCCTGAGATCTTACGGTAGTTTTCTATTTTAAAACGACCATTTGCGGCTTGATTATCTCTCATTAACTCTATCGTGTAGATTTAGTTGGAAAAAGATGTGTATACACAATACAAACGAGAAACAACTGGCGGAAACACGTTCGCGCAAGGATATCCTTAATGGGAAGTCTTGTCTTGGTATAAAACTATAAAAGTCGGGTTAAGCCTGCTCTACACATACGAGTACACATGTTGGGCCAGCGTCAGCCAACATGATGTTAGTCATTTTTTATGTGAGCTGTAGTTTTGTAGTGATACAGATATTTTTCATCATCATCATGTCAGCCGAAAGACGTTCAGTCCTGGACATAGGCCTCCCCCAAGTACGAACCAACTACCTACTTAACTAACTATAGTGGCCGGCCGCTAAGAAGTCAATCCTGACACATGCACAACTATGAAGTAACGGCCGGGCACTATACATATAGTAAAACTCATATTATATGCATACGTACGATATTTCAAAACCGTCTAGTCAGCTGATAATCTAGTCCGACGCTCTGTGCGTTTTTGCCTTGAGAGTTGAGACCCATCCGTTGAGTGTTTTTGCTACCGAAGCGCCTAACATAATGTATGCTGCGCTGCGCATTATACAGGTTGCGTGACTTATATGTCTAGACAAGATGCCTGATAGTGTCCCTAACAACACCATAGATAGATTTTAAATTTAGATTGTTCGCATTGTTGTTGATGGCTGTTGCAAGTTATCACTGAATTTTCCTGTTAGAAGTATAATGTATGCTTTGTGAAATCTATGTCGCCGGGTTGCTGCGAATTTTTAAATTATAGGATTTTTTTCTACGGAATGTGACACTACCTATAGGGTAACGAATTCTGTCTTCAACTAAAGGATACCTATTTAGGAAGAATGTTATATGCCATTTTATCCTCGGACTGCACTAAAAACGTTTCATCCAAAACTTTAATTTCGTTTCTAAAAACATTGAACCAAACTTATCCCCACATTAATAACTTTCAAACTGCCCGCTCGCTACATTAAAATACCGAAAAGTGCATTCGCACGCGTAAACACATTTCAAGCTTGGAAAGCACTCAAAAACTTAATGCAGAAGTGCTCTGATTACGGCCAACGAACCCCGGCCCGTGCTTGACAAAAAGTCCGCGAACCGGATTGTAACGAGCGCTGGAGGGTAAAGTACTCGGAAACTACGTGGTACTTTGTTTTTTGGTCCTTTTATATTTATTAAAATTAGGGGTCATCCATAAAGTACGTCACACCATTTTTGACCATTTTTGGCACCCCCCTTACCTCCCTTGTGACACGTATTGCTAGGAAATTTTAGTAATAAATAAGTGGCCATATTCATTGTGATTATTGGAAATACTACTAGCTTTAAATCCATACTTACTATTATAAATGCGAAAGTGTGTGTGTTTGTATGTTTGTTTGTATGTTTGTCCGTCTTTCACGTCGAAACGGAGCGACGGATCGACGTGATTTTTGACATGGAGATAGTTTATGGGCCAAAGAGTGACATAGGCTACTTTTTATCCCGGAATAATGCATAGTTCCCGAGGGAATAGCGCGCGATAACCGAAATCCGCGTATGTAGGTATGTATTCGATAGCTGCTTTTCATTGGTAGTATGCTCGGACAAATGGGGCCTTATTAAGGGTTAAACCAACAGGGTTAAGTTAAACTGCTGAACAGATTTAAATTAAAATTTTGCATGTAGATAGTTTGGGAAAGAGAAAGACATAGGATAGTTTTTATCCCGGAAAATTGCACGCATTCTACACGGACGAGGTCGCGGGCAACAGCTAGTAAACAATACTATTTTGAGTGATTTGAATAATCTGGGGAGTCATACAAACTCAAGGGATGTTATCTATGAATTAAAACGGCTTCTTAAATATACTACATCCCCGGAAGACAACCAAGTAATAAACACATTTATCAAAGGAACAAAGTCCTGGGTGGCGCTGCGCAGTTCCGACTAAACAGGATGTTATGTTTTGCGGCTACTAACTTTTTTAGTTCGAATAAAGCTTGAATCTGGCGCGCTGCAGTCCCTAAATTTAGGGAAGGTATTTGTAGTAACCAGCTTAAAACTAGTAAGTGGTGGTTAGTGGTCGTTAGACAAGTCTAAATATTTTTATGATTGTACGTAACTCACTAAACGTAATTAATTACCTACGCAAAAAAGAACTCGGACAGATTTCCACTTGTTATTGAAACAATATCAATCTCAAATTGACTTGTCTGTAGCTTTATGCGTAGATGTGGCTTATTCTATTTATAGGTATACCTACGCATAAAACATGAGCGAAGGGAAATTTATGTAACGTCACTGTTAGTAAATGCGTCAGATTGTAGTAAACATCAAAGTTTACCAGCCACGTAGCAGCCCTATCATGCTTTACTTAAAATAAGGGCAGAAAGCTAAAAATAGGCAATACGACCCTTTGCCCAAATGCGTCGGTACGGTTCAACAGGCATAGCCGCAACCTGTAACTTGTAGCTTATAGCGCTAGGGGATAAAAAACTACAGGTCAACGCCCATTCAGCCGTAGAATGGCGTTCCGTAAAAACTTGTTTCTTAGAAGATCAGATGAATAGCCAGCTAAGAAAGGCATCTTGCCCTGGTGATTGATGTTGCGTTTTTTACGCATAGAGAAGGACCAGACGCTGTCCTAGAGTTTAAATACACTTTGTCTATTGACGGTAATTAATCGTTGTTTGAGGTATATGATTTATTTAAAGTTCTTTGACTTAGTATATTTAAGGTTTAGTTGACGGCATTTCTACGATGATTAGACCTATTATCATAACTTTAAATCCTTTAAATAAGGAATTACCCTTTTAGACTTTCTAAAAAAGACTGTTTTAATCGTGTTGCTCACGACTAAAAAGGGTTAGACGACTCTATTAGTTGCGACGCGTTAAAAAAAGACGAGTTTTCCTAAAATACTTTAAAAGACTGAGTCAGTTTCATCACTATAGGTAGAGTCATTCACGATGACGTGTGCCGTGGTTCTTATTACAATGTCGTTAATGTCTATTTTTGACAAAATCACGCGTCTTCCTGGATGGGCACTTGGTATAGTCGAAATTGTTACGTAGTAATCTGTGCCTCGAGTATTATTGGTAATAAAGACTACGTCTTATCCAATTTAATTAGATATAGCCATACATAATAAACCAATATGAAGTACTGCTTAAGTGACTAAATAAGAAACAAACAGGCTGAGATATGTGGTGCATAGGAGAAATTCGTGTCTGTACCGTTGTCCAGCGGTGGTATAGCGGTATAACACGCGGCATGGAATGCCGAGGGCCTGGGTTCGATTCCCAGCGCTGGTCTTATTTTTCTGGTTTTTCTGTGCATCTATCTATATTTCAGTTTGTATTTACGATATGGGTTTTACGGGATGACTGTAAAAGTAACAAAAATTTGGAATTGAAATAAAAAGATTCCAAAAACCAATCTTAATGAAGTAAAATCTCGTTCCTATTTATCGTACATTTGTGCATCATCCTCTGTCTTATATTAGTTATTTATCCTTGTTACAGCGCTATGGCAGGAACAGGAGACGCCGGAGTACGACATCGACTCGGAGGACGAGCGGTGGCTGAAACAGCAGAGGCATCCAGAGCTCACAGGTAAATGATGTAACCGGTACAAGATACAAATGTCTATTTAGCAATATCAAGGTGTTGACTTTGGCAACTCGAGCGAACCAGCCGCGAGAAGCATGAGTGTATGGTTCGCGAGAAGAGTCGCGTAATCATCATCATATCAGCCGTAGGACGTCCACAGTTGGACATGCCTCCCCCATATACCTCCTGGTGCTTAATCTGTGTACGGCGTTGCATTTTAAGAGCACGAAACGATTTATGTTTTTGTATTAATTGATTGCCATCATGAACATTGGACCCGTCTAAGTTCAATGTATGTAGGTCTAGATGGGCGTCTAGCTCTAGGTGATATAGCTGATAGATATTTATTGATAGGGACTGTATCTGCATATGACATGGCTATGATTTACTATCTTAAATATTAACATTAACAAGCAAGGGCAAAGTAACTTGCGAGATGCAACAAATTTTCCTACACGATACAGCTGGTGCTTGCGATCAAATTCATTATTTTCTTGACGGAAATAAATAGTGAAAGTGTTTGAGTTGCTAAGTGCCTTAAACAATAATGGTCTCACGTACAGTCACCAGCACCAATATCTGACACAACAAAGTGTGCATAAATATCTGATACGACTCTATTTCTAGGACCGGTAGGTCGTGCCAGATATTTTTGCACGCTCCGCTGTGGCAGATATTATATATTTTTAAGCGGTTTCGTCTTAAATGGGTACATTATAAATTAGAGAATATTTGCTTCCGTTTTGTGAAATAATGATTCCGGGCTCTGGCTTAAACTTGGCTTTTTGATCTTTCGAACCAAAAACAAGGAAGGATATTATCGTAAACAAAGCAACTTTAGTGTTTTCAGACCAATTATATAAATTGGGGATAACACTTTTTACTGTTTTTTATGGTTTCAAGAATTCCTTTAATGTCGTTTTGACACGCGACAGCGGTTCATGCTTTCACTTGGTATATTACGGGATTTGAATTAGTAGGTACCTGCATTGAATACCGGAGATTTTACACTGCTGCTAGGAATTATTTTACTGCATTTGCGTAGGAGACTATATGCGTTAAATACATATATTTACGAGTAGTTAGTCAAAAAGAATGCGGAAAATCGATGAACTTTAAACAAACTTATTCCAAGAAAAAATAATATCGTCAGTCTTTGATCTTTAAACTTCTTAAAACCTTGCAATTATGGAACCTGCTCACAAAATTTCATGATAATCGGCTGAGAAATGCGAAAGGATTTTTGCCCAAGCCGAAAGGGATGGACGCTCGGTCAATTATAACCTACTATTTATATTTTCGCAGAATTAATGTTCGAACAAATGATGGACAAATTGGAAAAGAGCTCCGGGCAGACGGTGGTGACGCTGAACGAGGCCAAACTGCTTCTGGAGAGGCACGACGACCTGGTCATCGCCGTTTACGACTACTGGCTCAACAAACGGCTGAAGACGGTAAGATTTCAACCAGGCTCTGCGATATCGCTTTGTATAGCATGGACACTGCTGAAGTGAACCTTTTCGTTAGACAAGCTGGAGAGTGTGTGAAGCTTGAACTAGGTATGTCGTTGGTCGCAACACGTGGTCTTTACCGTACACAATCTTTGCTATACTTATCTGAGTTATACTTGTTTCTATAGTTCCTAAACGAACAGTCAGTCTCTAAAAGAACTTGTTAAAGCGAGTTTGTGGTAGCTCCCTCTTTGGACCCCACCTTTTGGAACACACGCACTTTCCTTAACCTTTTGAACGCCACAAATAGCAAAACACGACAGCTGAAAATCGTGCCATAGCGCCATGTCGGCATGGCAAAAGATGGTTTCGAAATATTCCATTTTTTTTTGTTTAATTGACGAAAGAAAAATTCTTGAACATTATTTTCTGATTAACTAACTGACGGATTAACTAGATTTTGTTAGGACACTAACCTATTGCAAGACCGAATATTTCACGCGGGCGAAGCCGCAAGTAAAAGCTTAGTATACCATCATAAAAGTTGAACGCAACTTTTTCAATTCGTCAGCGTTAAGTTCGAAAGTAAAGTTTTACAACTCGATTACGTATGTACGGTCCGGGAACCAGTTGGGAATGACTTGTGTGAAGTATGGGACCTGGGTTGACATGTTATGAACAAGTTGACCTGGAATCGATGGGGGAGGCTGGTGGATGAATGTGGAAGTTTAATGTAACCTAATCCACTAGATTAGATAAGTTTGTAAATATAACATTCGTGCGAAGTATTATGATTATTATGAATGGCTGACATTAAAATAATACTTTAAAAACTACTTATAAAACCAATGTGCTGTAAAATTCAGTTATACATACAACAAAAGTATATTTTATTTGACAGATAAATGCGATGCCATCTCCGTCTATTCGGACAAAACAAACAGAGGCAACATCACACATATCTGTCACATAAAATTAATCAATTAATGGTAAAACAGACCACCTGTTTCACCAAGGGCTAAAGGAACTAAAATTGTTAAACCAATTAGTCTCGAGCGGGCTAATGAACAAGTCTGATCCCTGTTTACATTACGAGAATACCCCCTTGTGGATTAAAGGCTTACAAGGATGCAGTGGTAGTAGACCGCTCAAAAAAATTAACAGACGTTACCTTAGCCGGTTAAAGAAAAGAAGCAGTTGTAGAAAGTAAAATGTCAAACGGGGCTGTGGGCAAAATGAGATTGAGAACCTATGGTATAACAGTGATGATAAATACAATTTTCATTAAGAGCGATAGAGAGAAAAATGTTATTTCTATATTCCCCGTGTAGCTTTACCCAATTCTTTAGTCACGCGAACGAAGCATAGCTTACAGCAAGAAACTGTTATGGTAACACCGCACTCTATATCTATCTCTCCCTTACGGAGGTCAGGGGTACGCCAATGGCAAACGCCTTCCCTATCCTTGGTGGGTCATTTATTTTCATAAGTTTTAACATTAATCGCTTGTTTGTTTACAGCAACACCCCCTCATCCTGTCAGTGAAGACCGAGAGTCGCCCCGGCCAGTCCTCCAACAACCCCTACCTCGCGTTCCGGCGCCGCACTGAGAAAATGCAGACGAGGAAGAACAGGTGAGCGCTCGGTCAGCTGGTGATGCATGATTTTGTACAGTAACCAGCACCCATATCTGATACAACAAAGTATGCATGGATATCTCATACAACTCTTAAGGTGGTTTTCCACCGGCGAGGCGAGACGAGACGAGAATTGAAATTTGTATGCATTCTCGCGCGCCCGCCGCGGGCCGCCGCGGGCGCTGCCATACAAATTTCAATTCTCGTCTCGTCTCGCCTCGCCGGAGGAAAATCACCATTATTTGTCGGGGGTAAGACATGTCCATTTCTGATATTTTTGCACGCTGCGCTATGACAGATATTATAATGGTGGTGATTCTTTGCATAGCTTACTTTTGATGAAATGGAGACTGGGGTCTAGATGGTCAACAAATGAAATCTGCATAAATATACAGACCTATACTACTCAAAAGAATAATAATAATAAATAAATATCACGGGACAATTCACTCACACCAATTGACAATTGATTCAAACAAGGAATGTAAAAAAGAATTATATTTATTAGTATTTTCGTTTCACCGATAAAATTCACGTGGCCATTATTTTTAAACCCCGACGCAAAAGAGGGGTGATATAAGTTTGTCAGCTATGTGTGTCTGTCTGTGGCACCGTAGCTCTTAAACGGGTGGACCCATTTGAAAGCGGTTTTTTTTAAATTTGAAATCAGGTTTTCCAGCGATGGTCCTTAGACATGTTTCATCAAAATCCGTTCATCTGTTTTTGAGATATTGAACTTTGAATTGACAGGGGTTTTCCAACTTTGTTGGTTAGGTTATCTTTTGAGCAGGATACTTTATAGCCTATATATTTTTTTGGATTTAAAAACAGCTTCCTATGAATAAAGAAACCTGATAAGTTTAAATAAATATAAACTTTTGGTTATTTGAGTGCTCATGCAGCGCAGTTGTCGGCAGCGTCGAAAAACTACCCTCATCTTCATCGCAATTATAACTATGTTCTGATGCATTTTAGATTCATTGATTGATTTATCGATTGAAATTTCCAGAAAAAACGACGAGAGCTCGTACGAGAAAATGCTGAAGCTGCGGCGGGACCTGGCGCGGGCGCTGTCGCTGCTGGAGCTGGTCGCGCGCCGCGAGAAGGCCAAGCGCGAGCTGCTCAAGCTGACCGCCGTCATCGCCGAGCGGCGCTACCGGGCCGGCGACTACGCCGAGCCTCAGCCCAGGTACTTACTTACTTTCCGAGATTTTACAAAATTTCCCTGGGAAGTCCCGAAAATTACATCGTTGTTTTCATTAACGTTGTATTAAAAACAACCATGCCAAATTTCATGACTCTGAGCCCAACGGTTGTTAAGTCGAGATTTTATCCCCATCTCGTGGGAATGTCTGGATAAAAAGTAGCCTATGTGTTATTCCAGATGACCAGCTATCTACATACCAAATTTTATCCAAATCCGTGCAGCTGTTTTAGCGTGAAGGAGTAACAAACATACACATACATACAAACTTTCACATTTATAGTATTAGTTAGTACGATTTGTGTTATTCCCAGGCCGCAATACCCCGTCGTGTCTCTCGCCACGCCGTGCTTCCGGCGCGACGCGTACGCAGTGCAGCATTACCCGCCGCGCGCGCCGCCCACGCCCGTCGACCAGCCGAGACCGGTACGTGCCTTCATCAACCACAGCACCGTCAGGGTCATGCGGTACTGTTGGGATGCCAATGTCTGTGCTGTAATGACAAGTGTGCACTGTGCAAGGGATAGAACCTAAGTAGGCAGCGCTAGTGCTTGTGCAAATTACCAGCTGCCAACCCTGGAGTCGACCCGATGCACGTCAATGGATATAAGCAAATGTGGGTGGGGTTCAGGCCCAGTGTTGCCGGACTTTCTTTTTGGCAAAGCCGAAAGCCAAGGGCACGAAGCTGGGCAGGGAATACAAATCTTGGCCCTATTGCCCTAGAGTGCCCAGGGCACCCGAGTTACCTATCCTTTTGAAACCTTGTTTTTGTTGTTTGTAATCTCTAGAACTACTTAACCGTTTATAAAAATTAAAAAAAGTTTAAAATGAAATTAATTTGCATGCATTACATATTTATTCACTGATGGAAACAAAATTCCTTACAATAGACATTGGTAAACTCGACTGCACTGCATCCGACCGTTTGATTACGATTTCGGTTCGATAATCCATCTATTTCACTCGTTAAGTAGATGCAACAAATTACAACTAAAATTAAGACCAAGTACCGTAGCAACATCATCGGTACCTAAAAACCTGGATTGGGTGGTATTGAATAATCATGATAAACGTGATCTCCTGCATTCGTAGTGTTAGACGCGAAAATTTTCCAAAGATTAGGGGGTTACGAGATGCGACAACCGAGAGTTAGAGCTTTGGCGGAAAAATAAAACGTGTAGAGGCAATATTACGCGGTGATGCTATATTTGATTCCTTTCATAGTGTTTTACCTTTCAATGGTTTGTTTCTATAGGGCTTACATGTAATTTTATGTTATCCAAAAATGTATAGTATAATCATTTATTTTCTGACCTACCGTGGAACGTTTTCACAGTGTCATAGTAATTTTCCTGTTTTAGGCTTGCGATGTCAATATGTCATATTTTGTGAAAACGCTCTACATTCAACTTGTTAGTAGTATGCGAAAATTGTATGTGAAAATCGAACTATCAATTTTGTATACAAATCATGATTACATCATGATAGTGACATGTCACTTGTTTAGTTGGAGTTGTTATTAGGCGTCTCTCATATTCTCTTATAGACAGTGTATTGTTTTAAAAGCTCTTTCTAAGCTACATCATTCTAAGTTTCATATTTCATAATATGGTTGTACTTCGTAAACTATTCTAATACATAACGCGTTGTCAATTAGCAATCGGCCGTCGCCTCTGCACGCATTATTATTCTTAGAGCTTCAACACTGTTCGAGCTACTATTATGGACATTATTGGTTGTCTTCCAGCGGGAAAAACGTCCTTACAAGAGACGGAAACACAGACACCACCCTGCCGGCTCCGCGCTGGCTCTGCGAGGTGAGTCGAGCCGCCCGCCCTGTTCGAGGCACTGTTAAAGACGACACCTAAAAAAATATCTACTAGATAAGACATTTTATACACACTGTAGACGCCTGCTGGGTTCGTGTTTTAAGGCAGGTTCGTGTTTGAGACACTGTTAAAAACGACCACAATTGTATCATCATTGAATGACAGTTTCTGAACAAAGCTAGTTGGCATCAGTATCGCGAGGTATGGGAAACAATTTTGACATTTGCGTCACGTTTGCGATTGGTTGAATAATTAAATAGACCATTCGCGGGCAAATTGTCACGTCTAACGGACCTTTCGATACTAACGCCATCTAGCAATATTTCGCCTGTCAAAAACCCTTCATTAAAAAAAAAAGATGATCGCCCGGTATTTTGGCGTACAGTCGTTCTTGCTCCTTATGTTACGTCGAAATAAGGTTCACAGATGGTTCATAAATATAATTTCTAACAAACTAGAAGATATTCAAAATGACAAGCAACTCTTTCAATATTGTGTTTGATACACTTTAAAGACACATAGTGAACATAATGTAAATTATGAAAACAATGCACATATTTATTTAGTTTGGCGTATTGGTATTTGCGATTGCTGAAAGTCGGTCAGTGTCCGGTATTTCTGATATAAATTTTAGTAGAAATAAACTACATACCTTGTTAGTTTGCTAAACTAATAAAAATTCAACACTTGCGTAGATGAATATACGTAAAAAAAATACACAAAAACAATAGCCCAAATGTCAAAACAAAATAAACCAGCGTTTTAACGGTGTCTCGAATAGCTTGACTTCAAATTAATTAATCTAGGCGTAAAATTAGCCATAGACAAGTTATAATACCGTACATTTACATGCTTATGTTTCGGTAAACACCGCGTCTATGGCACTATACTCTAGGCACGTCTAATCCATAGTTTTGAACGAAATTGACTGTTCAATGTCACGATCCGTTCAATGATATGGTACATCATTACATTATGTGTTCGTTTTGGAAGGATGTTCTTGTTCTGTCTATTATTTAGTGTATTTAACTAAGTAATCATTCTTGTATGGCACGAACGTTTTATTGCGTTGATATATTTGCTCAATCAGTTCGAATGGAGGCACTATGGCAAAAGAGTTAAGCTTTGACTCTTGAGTTATAAAATATTAAATACCTAATCGTAGTAAAAAAGACAATGCACCTGGTTATTTTATAGTATACAAGTAATTTAATCGTTTGGATTGAATTAAGTTAACAAAAAGGTTTGATATCATACATCTATTTTGATATAGATCGTTATGACGGCTTTCATAATTTCAGCTATATGTTCGGAATTTAGACCATTCCGATATCCGAATTTCAACAAAAAATGTGTTAAAACAAGTGTATGCAATATGTCTGTCTCTAGATGACTCGTTCCTTAGTACAGTAAAACCGTTTAAATCGTGAGCCTTAGAATCTTGTCGCAGCAAATGTCGTACTGACTTCTTTGTCAGGCATTGCAATGTCGTTAAGGCCAGGTTACCTGAAATGAAGTAATTTTTAATTCAAGTGTTTACATTTAATTGTTTTCAATGGGGTAAAACTGTATGTGATAGTTTTATGAGCTTTCTTGTTTATTTAATGGTTCAAAACGCAGTACATTAGTTTTCACTAGATCGAAAAAAAAAACGAATATTATGAATCATCTCTTTCTTCTTCTTGATCTTTAATTTTATTAACCTTTTCCGCAAAATATATTTGTAAAAATTGAATGATTTAATTTCTAACACAACAATATAACATGTAGAAAGTTTTTTGTTTTTATTGTCATTTTTTGCGATAAGGTTCAATTGTGCACGATTTTATAGTCAGCAGCAGAAGTAGATGAGCAGTTGTGGTGCTATAGTGTGTAGATCATTTCGAGCGCCGTAACCACTCCTCCATCTACTACGAAATTCGAAAATCGAAGTTTGTACCGTACCGTCCCTCTCACTCTCGTATTAAATAATACAAGCGTCAACGGGACGGCAAGATACGAAGTACGAATTTTGCACTTCGCATACTTCGTTTTTTTAGCACTAGAAAAAGGCTTAACAATCTTGACGAGTATTTCTATTGAAAAACGTTTTTAAACAAACAGTTACTATTACTTATGTCCTTGCTAATTGTTACTATTTGCTGTGACTTATTTTTCAAAAGTGTTTTTCAATAATAAGACAAGATCAAGATCGCTTACCTTCTTTCTAATGCAAAAAAAACCACCGGTGGGACGGTACGAATCCTGTGGGTTGTTAGACGTGGCGCGTGCTGCCGTGTTCGCAGAGCCGGCGCCCAACAGCTCGTCGGAGGAGGACGCGCGCGCGGAGCCCGCGGCGCCCGACGACGGGCCCTTCGCCTTCCGACGCAAGCCCGGCTGCTACTACGAGATGGTGAGACACACATTACTGTGTTTGTATTATTATCCGGTTGAAGATATTCGATCTCTAACGCCAAAAAGTACTCACAGATCAACAGTGGGTCAGCTCAAAATAATACACCATTTTAATTAAGTCTTAATTAAAATGATACATTATTTCGATTTCATTCGCTGTTGATCTAGGACGGGACGGGTAGTTCTACGATCGTTTCAACCGCTATCAATTTCCTGTCGCATAAATTGAAGAAATTAGGTTTTTTCCGCGGCTGCGCCTGCGTGGAATTCGGTTATAGCGCGCTGTTCCCGCGGGAACTGTGCATTTTCCAGGATAAAAAGTAGCCTCTCTGGCCCATAACGTATCTCTTTGCCAAAAATCACGTCCCTTTCGACGTGAAAGACGGACATACATACAAACACACACACTTTCGCATTTATAATATTAGTTAGTATGGATGAGAGAGGGCACACCATGCACATATCGTTTTATAAAATCTTACCATTCTATAGGTAGAGTCATTTACGATGACACGTGCCATGGTTCTTATTAGAATGTCATTAATGTCTAATTTTGTCAAAACCACGCGTTTTCGTGGATGGCACTAGGTATACCCGACTATTTTTTTCAGTATAAGTGACACTGATAGCAGTTGAAACGTTCGTAGAACTATCCATACATAAGATTCACAGGGCCAACTCTATTGTGCATAAAAAAAAGAGTGGTAGTGTCGAGTCGGGGCGCGTTTGTATTTTACAAGCGTTTATTCAATTTACAATGATTGTTTGTAGGTATACTTGTCAAGTTTAAATCTTGCATGTGGAATTTCACCCGTTTCTAGTGATAGAATTTACTTGAAATATGTAGTTTTGGGTAACAAAGCAAGTGCTGTCAGCAAAAAGACTGGCTTGTATTTAGATTTTTTTCACAAAATCTTAATTTATGTTTACAGCCGACGACGACGCTTTGCGGCGACCCTGTGGACCCGGAAAACCCAAATGGACTCTTCGAACACGAAATCGACGTACGGCATAGGTGAGATAACTTATACGACCGATACGACATATTTAATGCCATTCCGGAAGTTTTGTTATCTAAGGTTTACGAGTAGTTTTGTATTTCACTATGACTACGTTCGATTTCCGAACTGAGTAAAAGTTTTTTTATTTTTAATCTATAGGTACCATCAGCCAAATATGTGGTCTACCACCCTAAAGTCGAAAATCGCTTGCATGTCACATAACAATAATGCCAATAGACGTGTCTGTCAACTTGAAAGTTCGACTTTAGCGACATTTGATAGGCACTTGTTTAAAAATTGATAGACCACTTATTTGGCTGATGGTACATGCATTTTTTTTGTCACTGAAATCGATGACATGGTTCCTAGGAACAGCTCTATGTATGTCTTATAGAGGTGTCACCCTGTATAACTCCCAGTTAAGTGCTAACCAAGGGTTAAGCGTGTCAATCAACTTTTTAGTGTAAATTCTTGCCACGGTAACAGGTCTTGACTTACTTATTAAAAGTATGATTTTATGGGGTAGAAATCTACTAAAAGTTAGAAGTTGTGAAAGTTTTAAGGCAATAAAATAAAATAAAAATAAATATCATGGGACAGTTGACACCAATTGACCTAGTCCCAAACTATTACTATTATTCATACAATTATCTTCCCCGGCCGGGGATCGAACCGAGGACCTCGAGCTTCGTAGTCAGGTTCAGTAACCAGTTGGCTTATCCGGTCGTCGTTTGTTGGTTACAGGTACACCCTCACATCGCTGCGCACTCCGTACCGGCGCTGCGTGGGCTTCGCGCGGCTGCGGCGCGCGCGCGGGGGCCGGCTCGCGCTTGACCGCGTCGCGACACCCCTCGACGACCTCTGGCACACGCTGCCGCCGCCGCCCACGCGGGATGACACGCAGGAGGAGGTAAACACACCGTACCAAGGGAGAGGGAGACAGGCCGTCTGTCCAAACTATAACAAGTTTCCCTGCCTGCAGTAATCCGACGGAGACGTCTAGACAGAGCAATCGTGCCCACTCCCAGCCCCAGCTGCATGCTATCGCGTTTTTTTTTTACATTTAAATTATAATAAAATCTATTACGGTGCATACGACATGTACTGTGAGTGCGTGCAAATCTTCATTTCGCATAAATAAGGAACTAAGATTTCATCTATTAATGTAATTATATTTATTTTCTCAAAAATGTCCGTAAAAGTTGACATTATTCTGTACATATCAGAAGGTGAAGTGCATAGTTTATGGTCAGCGAAAAATTAAAAAGTTAAAAAATTGCAGGTGCGCTAGCTCGACAATAATGAATTAGCGCGCCTGCAATCAGTCACATTTTTTTTTAAAGTTAAAAAGGCCATGGAAATGTTGGCACAAGTCGTATACAGCCAAGTCTAATGGCCGGTATCAGATATTTTGTTGGAACTCCGGACTTTTACACCTGCAGTTTATTTTTAATGAAAAAAGGCGGGAAAGCATAAGAAAAATATTGGAATAAAATAAAATTTTATAATATATTTTGAGAAAAAGTTTATTCTATTTCAGAATTATTCACCATTTTTGAGAAAAGCTTTATATTAGTCTCGGCTGGAATAGCAATTGCTGGCTTCGTATTAGTTAAACGGACTCGCAAGCTCGTCCGTTTAATACTCATACTCAGCCAGCAATTGCCTACTTCCAGGCCACGACAATAATCTACTATTATTTTTTAATATAATTAAATTCAATAACAGGAAATTTTAAGTCCGGTGAGTCTAGAAACCGAAAGTATTTGTCGGTTACTAATCTTTGAAAGTATATTTTGAAGAACAATAATGTTTTTTTATTTCAAAAATAGTTTATTTTGATACTTCTTACCCCTAGTAAGTATGCCACCCCTAATTCATTTTGTTTTATATAATTTCGCAATACAAATATGTACCGATTCGTAAAAGACATCAACCTTTCAAATTTTAAAATTGTGACAACCCTTCCTTACTTGCGTAAATACCTCTACAGGCTGCGGTGTCGCTCAACTTCAAAGGCGTCGGCCTACTGTAGGGAAAACTTGTTATACTGTGGGTCTGTCTGTCTGTCTTGTCATACACTAATTGTATGCAATGGCGTGTATTGGGTCGATTCCAGGTTGGGCAGTTGTTAGTTTGCGCTGCAGCAGTGCACCACCAGCACCAGCGCTGCATACCCTGTTGCCTACTCAATGCGCGCCATAGATCGTATGTCAAGGTCCTAAAAACATTGACATGGAAAAACTTTTCTCGCTTTAACAATAAGTAGGTCTAGTTAAAGTACAGTTAAGTTTTGCTGTCATCGTTCATCCTTTATTACTCCTCGTATTTTGTTTTCTAAATTTTTTTACCATACAACGGCAAAACAAACCTACTAATAAAAAATTGCCCTCAAATAAACAGAGCCATATTAAAAGAAATAGTGTAGTAGATTCATTAACATCTAATTTTCACGCTTTTCTCGAAAGCTTCTTCGTAACGAGAGCAGTTATGGTTACTATCATTAATAACATCATTCAACTCCTCAGGTCGACCTGGAAACGAAAGTCCACAGAACGCCCAAAGAGATCTCCCGCGACTACCACTCGAGCGGCAAGTACCCGTGGCGGCACGCCTTCCGGAAACACCTCGCCGCCAACCCGGAGCTCTGGATCAAAACCGACCCCGACGTCGAGGACAAACCAGTCACAGACGTCAAATACTTCGACCTGGACGATATTAAACTGGAACCAATGGACGTACAAGACAGTGTTAAAAGTGATATTAGTGTTAGAACTATAGACAGTGCGGTGAGAGAGAATCTTGAGAGTGTTATGCGGAAGAGGTCGTGGAGTGGGTGCAGCGATGCCGACAGTGACGACAGCCTGCATCCTGTCGAGAGGGAGTTTGAGAAGTTTATCGATGAGGTTAATAAGAAATGGTGAGTTTTTATATAGCCATTAATATAATAGTATGGTTAAAGGCCTCCCCATTTGACTTGTACAATTCCCGCTCTGATGCTATATCAGGCCAGTCCTTTGCGTACTTGTCCAAAACGTCCCGCCATCTCCTTTTCGGATTCAATTGGAGAGTTTAATCTTAGTTTTTTTTACTTGTTGCACGTAAGGTTTTGAAAAATAATATGACTAAAGTTTATTGCTGGAGGCTGCTTGGATCCTTAATTTTTTTAAATGTAACTTTCCCTGCTACTTACGCTATGCTGAAACCAGCGGAAACCATGTAATTTTTCGAGATAAAAGTATGCTATACTTATCCGAGAGTGGGTCGTAGTGCAACCATTTTCAAAATAACACCTTATGAGCCTTATTTTTATAAAATTAATATTTTATCTTACCTTTCTTTTCAGGTTACACTTCCGACCAAAAACACCGCCACCTTCACCGCCCTACCTCGAACAGCCCTCCGACGACCAATTCCCTATAGCCCAAGACACCCCAATCTCCATAGAGCTGCGTTCCGACGTGCCCTCCGGAGCTCTAGACACGTTCACCACGTCAGAGTTCACCCTCGGAGGACTCTACGGTGACCTCCTGCCTGAACAAGACAGCGGGCACAGTCTGGACATTAGTGGGGATGATCTGCTCAATGCTGACCTGTCCCTCACCGAAGCTCAAGTCGAGAGCATCCTATCTGAAACGGATCTGAAGTCCTTAGCGGACGATAAGAAAGGTTTATCGGATGCCTTGGAGCAGTTGGTACAGGTAATAGTCGATTTCATCATTTCGTTCAGCCTTAAAAGTGGCTATGCTCTTGTTGAAGTTTCTTGTCACATTACTCGAAGATACCTTTCAAAAATGTCGTAAGATTCTGCTGGATTTTAAAATATGAATCGAGAGAAAATTACAGTTCAAGTTAATTTTGGCTACATGGCAAAAATGTACATAATGCACACAGATTATTCCATATTTTTTTGTTTTATTTACAAAAAAAACAAATGTCCGATATTTTTTGAAAATCTAACTGACGGACACTCGCCAGTTAACAGCCAAACAAACATCGTTGAGCTAGTTTTATAGCTCTTGTCACTCCGACGCAGAGTGAAGAGAGAGTTCTCGCCGGCAGTGTGTCTCCAGCGATCACTATTAATAATAATATATGACATATAATTATGAAACATTGCGTCTCTTTTACCCACACAGGATCTATATCTTTTGATCGTTTCCTGAGCGAGAAAATAGTCGATAGCCAATCGCTTCCTCGCCGTCGGTGAGACAACCTAACCCTGATGTTTTTTTTTCCGCAGGAGGTGGATGGCAAGGATCCTTTTTTATGCCCCGGCCGGAGTCAGACGCGGCGCGACTCTGGCCGGCCTCGGGACGCGTTCGGCTCCACCGTCGTACGTGTCACGGCTGAAAGCGAACCCATCTATATGGACAAGCTACAAGTCAAGGTGAGGCCACTGAGATATGGACTAATATTCTGGGGCAACAGCACAGGGCGAGCATTAGTATTCAGAGCACAAATAAGATGTTTAAGGGCCGCCTGTGGTTTGCAACTAGCTCAGTTATGCATGCAAACCTTACTAAGTATTGCGCTGAAGATTCTGTCCCTACCTTGTCTTTATACGAGTATATATGAAGCGTCAATATAATAAAATATGTAAACGAAACATCCATCATTATTCTTTGTTAAATAGCCATCACCACGAAGAAAAAATAAGCAAAGGCATATATGGAACGGCAATAAAAGTCTACAACTGACTACAACAAATTATCGAAAATAATTATTCAGCAACTGGTTACACAATTTAAAGTAGCGCTTTATAATAATATTATATTATTTGGCCATGAAAGCATATTGTTCCATTCAAGAACATTTGTTTTTTTTACGTTATTGTAATTGCATGCTGCATGTAAATCTGTAGCTATGTATGTATATGCCATATGGCGAGATCAATTAATTACCTAATGTAACATCCACTGACATGGCGTATAGTTTAAAAAATAAATTAGTTTTAAATTTGAATTTTGAACACTATTTACTCGTTACACGAACACTATTTACTCGTTATACAATCGACGCCATAATGCGATTTAGAATCGTAAATCTCTATGAAATATTCGTCTGTATTCTTTCAGGTCGAGAGAGCAGCCACGCCGCCCAAGAAACTGGAGGCGCCGGCCGAGGCTCCGGCGCCTGCGCCGCCGCCCCCGCCCGCCGACCCGCCGCAGGTAACTACCACCAATCACCATCATCATCATCCTTGAGAATCAAAAGTAGAACGTTTTTTACACATCGTGGTTTCAATTCGTCTATACGATATATGTTAATCATATAGGGTGGTCAGGAACCACCTGAACACATCATTCGTCCCACTGCAGGGTACGGGTACAGGCCTCCTCTCAGAATAAGAGAGCTTGGGCTGCTGTTCCCACGCGGGTCCCTTGCGGATTGGGAACTTCACAGACACGCTTAAATTTCTTCACAAGTTTTCTCACGATGTTTTCTTTCACCGTTAAGCTAAAAACTCAAGAGGTGCGAGCTCGGGCTCGAACCCACGTTTCTCTGCTTGAGAGACGATAGGTCGAACCATTAGCCACCACGGTTTAGATTACATTGCGCTGCGTTACACAGTCGCGCAAACGGCACGACATTACATTGCGCCGGTCGATTGAACACTTGTACGATTTCCTCGATCTTAACTGGGCTTAACAATATCAACTTTGTTTCCAGATTAAGATAGAGAAGAAAAAGAAAGAGGACACGATAGAGGAGATCCAGCTGGGGCACGGCGTGCAGCTGAAGACTGTTCAGACGAAGCACTCGCCGCTCAAGAAGCACATCATCACCTCCGCGCACCGCCGCGCCTCCGCCTCCGCCTCCGCTACCGTCTCCGCCTCCGCCTCCGCGCACGACGCGCCGCAGATACTGACCGTCGCCGTTTCTGACAGCCTCAAGGTACGGAAAAGGCGCGACTCCACAGAGTGCAATATTTAAACTTCGTTTTTTTAGCATTCAAAAAAGGGTAAACAATCTTGAAGAGTCTTTTTATTGAAAAACGTTTTAAAAAAAAAAACAAACTATTACTTATGATACCAAAAGAATGCAATGATCATAATGACCTTGCTATTTGTTACATATTTGGTATGGCTTATTTTTCAAAAGTGTTTTTCAATAAAAAGACACGTCAAGATCGCTTACCTTCTTTCTAATGCTAAAAAACATTAAGTATAGAACGGTCAGCATGGGAATGTCGGAAACTATAAGACACACGAAGATCTGTTCTTCGGAACCATGTCATCGATTTTAGTGACAAAAAAAACTGCATTCATACATAAAAAAAAATAACTTTTACTCAGTACGGGGTAAAATTAAAAGCTTGTCTTGTCTTAGTAAGTCTTGTTTTGTCGGTAGGTCCGTCTCCAGAACCACCTGCTGTCGAGTCAGGCGGGCGGCGTGAGCAGCGGCGCCACCGTCGTCGGGCTCGTGCAGAACGGACCCTTCACCGCCGTCTCGCAGACAGGTCAGTGCTTCAGGAATACACTAAAGAAACACTGGTGACGCTGGTGATAGGAAACTTACTCCCTGTTTCACCACTTATTACTTACTTTTATGTGACAGATATTTGTGATGCCGTCTCTGTTTGTGTTGTCCGAATAAATAGAGACGGCTTGACATTTATCTGTCAAATAAAATTTACCAATGAGTGCTGTCGTGAAACAGACCCTCTTACTCGTTAACTTGCCGCCGAATATTTAGTGTTCGTATTGTGGTGTTCCGGTTTAGAGATAGGATAGCCGGTGAAATTACTAACATAGAAGCATTCCACCAATTCAAATTCAAAACATTGTTTTGTAAGAATACAGTAAAATGATCTTAAACTAAGTTTAGCACACATACAGTATGTATTCAGTCACTAAAAATCTATGTTGTAATTTTCGTCATTTATTATGTAATTTACATTACATTATTTTGAAAATTTTACGAATTTTTATGTATGATTTAAATAATCCTTAACAGGCTTAAAGAGAAAACATTCCTCTATTACGCGCTTTTGTAATATTACGAGTTTAAACATACGTCCCTAATGTATAAACAGCAGTTTGTTAAAAATAATAATAATAATTTCTCAGGGTAGGCTGTGAAACATAGAACATTACTGCATCTTAGTGTACGACTGACCAACTTAAATATAATACCTTTACCATATTCGTGATCTTTTTATTTCTTGGCACTCCTAGATTGCTTTGCATTGACATTGTATTACATTTGTATACGAATAAGGATCTAGTGAACAATATTTTGCCACCGTATTTCGTCGGATAACTTCACATTTATCTTGCTTACTTAATTAACTTCAGTAAGCTAATTGAGGAAGCACGATAAATGGGTCAATCAACTTTCTAGTGTTGTTATTCGGTCCCGTAACCCAGAAGACAACAGTGATACCTACACATACACTTTGTTAGAAAAATGTTTGCAATGTGTATTCTTAGCATGTTTAGTCCTGCTTAAAGGAATTGTCTTAAAAATGTCACAACTCCTAACTTTAGTTCACTTGTACTCCATAAAATGATACTTTTAATAAGTAACGGAGACGCAACCATGGCAACGAGTTAGACTCAAAAGTTGATTGGCCCAAATACGAACTTTTCCGACATCTCGCAAAATTTCACTACATCTGTAACGATAGGTACCAAACACCCTGTATAAAACTAAAAATTAATCTAATTAATCAAAATAGATCAATAAAATTTAAAAAATATAACTATATAATGATGCATGAACAATAAAAGGTACATAGTAAGTAAGTTCCTCGCCATCGATGTGAAAAGTAGAGTCTGAGCATTAAACTCATTTTCCCCTCGACGTGTCTATCTACCCTCGCCGTACCGGCTATATGAATGTCTCGGGTTAAATGGCTCGTTTTATGCTCTTGTTGTACAATTTACTATTTTTTTCTTCTCGTTCTTTTGTATAATAATCGTTGATGTTGCGTGTCAGGTGTGGGCGTGGGCGCGGTCGGTGTCGCGGGGCGGGGGCGGGGCGGGGGCGGGTCCCGGCGCGGCGCGCCGCTGGTGCAGCTGGCGCCGGCGCGGCCGCTGACGCTGTCGCAGCCGGTGGTGGTGGGCGCGCTGCCGCACGCCGCGCACGCCGCGCACGCCGCGCATGCGCACAACAAGCTCAAGGTGCTGCACGCGCACCCGCTCACGCACGAGCAGCGCGCGCACCTGCTGCAGGGACGAGCGCACGGTAACCATGACACCAGACACCGACAAGGACGCGACTGTACTGTACTTGCATTCAACTGAAACAATTACTTTGCTCACCCGCGACTTTACATGATAGCCACGTTTATGCAAGAAACGTGTTTATGTACTAGCATTGTCATCCGAACTCCATTCCCATACCAAGTTACGAGTTAATGCTATTAACTGTTAGAATCACTATCGTTTTCACCACTTGTGTCTGTCACACGACAAGACAAGAGTAGAAAGAGATAAATCCGATCGCGAACGTCAGCACGTTAGACTATACGACCTCAGCATTGATGATTTTTTTTTAACGTGAACTATAGTAGCTACTGTAGTACCCAATGTTGCCTAAATTTTATTTACTTTAATATTATTAAAGTAGATAAAATTAATTAAAATAGAGCCCCGAAATTTTCGTGGCATTTGCATCCGTCATAGTGACTTCTCACTTATCGACTTCCGATATTCAATATCGATATATCGATACACAACATGTTTTACCATTAAAGAGCGTTCTCTTCCAATTTACTTCTGAGCAGTCGAAAATGTAAATTAGACATAAATATGGATTATGCAATGAAAACAATGAATAGTTAACAAATTCTAATTTAATAATTCACAATTTCATATTTAAAGTCTAGTGTATAAAAACCATTATTATTTTTCGATAATATCATTAAGTAGAGTCGATAAGTGAGAAGTCACTAGGACAGATCAAAAATGCCGTGAAAATTCCGGGCTCTTGTGATAAGGTAAGATCAAAAGTGGCTCAATTATGAGTTAATCCAGAAAAAATCTACAAATAATGTTAAATTTTTCTTAAACAGGCATCACTCAACTCCCGGCAGTGGTATCCCTCGCGACGCTAGAAGCAAAGTCCGGTCAGCCGACTGGGATCTTAAAAGCAGGCGGTGGTTCCGTGGCGCAACTGTTTGAGATCAAGGTAAGTTTGTTTTTAGTAAGGGTCTGAGGCTGTGGCTGTTTCGCTTTCTATCCTCATTCTATACCGACCGGGCAGTGGTGTAAGAGATTGTGTTTTTGTGTGTGTAGAATTTGGCCTTAAGTTAGAAAGTTTTTTTTTATTTGCTTAGAATACGTACCATCAGCCAAATAAGTGGTCTATCAATTTTTAAACAAGTTCCTATCAAATGAATATATCGCTGAAGTCGAACTTTCAAGTTGACAGACACGTCTATTGGCATTATTGTTTTATGACATGCAAACGATTAGGTGGTAGACCACATATTTGGCTGATGGTACATACAGATCTTAATTACTACATGATTATAACATTTAAGTTGCTAAGAAAGATTAAAATACTCCTATTTTATTTGAATAGTTTGTCCGTTTGGTATAAAATAATATAACAATGCACCACTGGGCGGTGGATTTTGGGAGTCTGCTGTCAAAATTACAGAACAGCGGATGGATGGAGATCTATCACTAGCACAAAGTAGCGGATGAACTGAAATCCATTTCAGTTTCATTTGAATCGTTTGTCTGTTTGATATAAAATAATATCCTAACGCACCATTTACCGGTGGATTTTGGGAGACGGTCCTCAAAAGTACGAAATCATTATTTGCCGTTGGATTTTGGGAGATTGTTATCAAAAGCATAACCATTTACCGGTGGATTTTGGGTGACTGTTATCAAACGCACGAAATCACAATTTGCGGTTGGATTTTGGTAGACTGTTGTCAAACGCACGCGGGTGGATTTTGGGAGACTGTTGTTGAAATCACAATTTGCGGGTGGATTTTGGTAGACTGTTGTCAAACGCACGAAATCACAATTTGCGGGTGGATTTTGGGAGACTGTTGTCAAACGCACGAAATCACAATTTGCGGGTGGATTTTGGTAGACTGTTGTCAAAAGCACAACGATGATGATGGATGAGCGGATGAACTGAAATCAATTTCAATTTAATTTGAATTGTTTGTCCGTTTGATATAAAATAATATCCTAACGCACATTTTGCCGGTAGATTTTGGGAGACGGTCGTCAAAAGCACGAAATCACCATTATCCGGTGGATGTTGGGAGTCTGTCATCAAACGCGCGAAATCACCATTTGCCGGTGGATTTTGGGAGACGGTTGTCAAAAGTACAAAATAACGGATGGATGGAAATGTATTCCTTATTTTAGTTGAATCGTTTGTTTGTTTGTCAGGGCGGGCAGCTGGGCAAGGGCGCGCATTTGGTGAACGTGGTGCGCGGCGCGGCGCCCGCCAAGCCGCCCGTGGCGCCGCAGCACGCGCGGCTCGACCTCGCCGACGCCAAGAAACGGCAGCTCGTCGCCACCATCGACAGCGCCGCCAAAGGTAACGCCCGCCCCGACGCTAAAAGAGGGGTCTTATTAGTGTGTGTCTATCTGTCTGTGGCACCGTAGCTCTTACACGGGTGGACCGATTTGAATGCGTTTTTTTTTATTTGAAAGCAACTTTTATAGCAATGATTCTTAGACATGTTTTATCACAATCGGTTCAGCCGTTTTTGAGATATTGAACTTTGAAAATTTTATGAATTAAATTAGTAATGACCGCGGTAGTCAAAAATATAGTGTTCAACTTTGAAATGACAAAGTCGGGGATTTTCCAACTTCTTGTTGGTTAGGTTAGGTTATAGCAATGAGGGTTTTTCGACAGGCGACATATCGCTAGATGGCGTTAGTAACGTGAGCTCCGTTTGACGTTTCAGTCTTGCTTGCGATTGGGTAATTTAGCTATTTATCCAATCACAAGCAAAGAAAGCGAACAATGAGGGCTATCGCGTATGAATTCGCCACTAGAGGCGCTAGTGTAGCGTGAGGTCTCCGAAATGTCAAATCTCATAGTTTTTGGGTGAGCTACGCGGGTTTATTTATAATTAGAATAATTTTGTGAATATTTTGCAATATCTGGAATTAATTATGGCAAATATGCGTTCCGGGGCAATTAATGTCTGTGTTTTGAGACAGTTTTGTCTTTCGGAAACCTTTGTCCTCCCTTTTTTCCGAACAAAACGGGGACTATGCAACACTGTGGCATGCTCGATATTTTTATGGTACGGTTTTAAGGTGTATTAAATATGATTTTAATCTAAACTTTGTTTTCACGCCCGTAATAACAGACTTTGAAAGCCATACTTAAAAACCTCACGAAACAGTGCGCCATCTAGTGAGACAAAAAACGATAGCCCTCATTGTTTCCACTATTGCTATTTCATTTCCTCGCAATCTAAGTAAAAAGCAGAATGTAAAACTCGAGCATTAAACCCATTTTCCCCTCGACGTGTCTATCCACTCTCGCCGTATCGGCTCGGGTGGCTATATGAACGTCTTGGATAAAATGGCTCGTTTAATGCTCTTGTTGTACAATCAACTATCTATCGGCTTTTGCCGATTCCGCGTTGATGGATGCGGGGAGACCCTTACTATTGAATCGTCATTTATATCATAACGCAAGCGAGGACTGACATGTGTGTATTCAGTGAGTGATATAATAATGTGCGTGTGTTCCCAGCAGGCGCCGTGGGCGTGGGCGTGGGCGTGGGCGTGGGCGTGGGCGGCGCGGGCGGGCGCGTGTCGCTGGCGCTGGACCGGCGGCAGCTGGTGCGCGCGACGCTGCCGCTGCGGGGCGCGCAGCCGCACCTCGTGCGACACCAGATACAGCTCAAACAGCGACGGCCCAACCACCCCACCATCTCTATAGGTACACACACACACCCCTCGTCGCCCGGTCCGCGGACGCCATTCGAGAACCTTCTGACCCCATCGGCCAGTTGCGCAATTCTTTGGGCTGTGTCGTTAATATTAGTTCACCTTTACAATAAACCTATTTATTTGTATGTTTTGTTCTGCAGCCGCCCCGACGAAGACAGCTTCGATCCCCAGCTCAGTGGTCGCCAACCTCCTCCAGAAGAACGTGTCTCTGGGCGCGCCGCGGCTGTCCCTGCCGCCCACGAGCGGCGTGCAAGCCATCGCGTTCACCGCCGCGCAGCTCAAGGCGCGCCAGGCCAGGCTGCTGCCCCGAGCGTGAGTACTGCCGCTGCCATTATACCCTGCCTGACCCAGAGGCCAACCGTAAGCGGGTCCATATCGGGTCGCATACTTGTTCAAACTTGTTTACTCAGAATTTATTTATAAACAAACATATATACAATAATTAACAAAAATAAATAAAAATTAAACTAAAACTAACTTACTCTAATCTTAAAAATCTATATTTACAAATATCACCCAAGTCGCCGTGTTTCTTATAGGATGACCATTTAAAAATTACAGAAAAAATTAAGGCTTTAGTGGGAAAAACACTAAAACAAACTTGGTACTCTGTTTGTAAACATTACAGTATGACTAGCGAAAAGTATGCGAACTTTGGCGCTCCTCCATAACCACATCAATTTTAACCATTTTTACTAGTCACACGTTTTTCTTCGTCTTTCAATTGAAATTTTTTCCAAAAAACAAATTGAGACATGGATGCACAGAAAAACCGGAAAAAGAGACCAGCGCTGGGAATCGAACCCAGTTCCTCAGCAATCCGTGCTGCGTGTTATAACCCATACACCACCGCTGGACAAGATTAAATAGATTAGATTGGGTTAGATTTTGGATTTGGATTATTTTGTTTTTGTGTCACAATGTCGAAATGAATCATCGACGAAAGTTGTGAAATTTAGACAAAAATAGTTCGGAGAAGAGGCGGAGCACCTATTGCAATATTTTTTCTTTTATTTTACAAATTTGTGTGAATTGAATGTGTATACAGTATATCGTTATTGATTGCCTTTTGTGTGTGGCAGCGAGGTGAGCGAGGTGCGAGCAGGGGCGGCGAGCGCGGGCGCGGGCGCTGCGGCGGCGCGGGCGCGGGGGCGGGCGGGCCGGGCGCGGGCGCGGGCGCGGCGGGCGACGCGGACGACGACACGCATAACGGCGCCGTGCGCCGCCGACCCGCCGACACGCTGCCTATGGAGGTAGGCACCCATAACGTATTTATAAACAATATGATTGAGTGTGTATCCTCTACACTTGGATGACCGGATATCCCAGTGTTTAGAGAACCCGACTACGAGGCTTGGGCAGATATTTGTATGAAAAATACGAATTTTTGTTCTCGAATTCTTGGTAAGTTTAATATTTATTTCAAATGTAACTACGCACATGAATTTAGAAAAACTCAACCCGTTTGTGAAACCTACGATCCTCTGCTGGAGTAGTCATACGTCAAACCATTAGGCCACCACGGCTTTATAATCGATACTCTCAATCCTTTGTGCCAGCTCTTGCGAATGGACTTATCTCTAGAACAACTGAAGTATAAGATGTGAAAGGATAAAGACCGGTCGCGGAGCACGAAGAATTTCGTACAATGACCTTTCACTATGTAAATATTTGCCGCCGCGCTTGCACTGCACACATGAATTTGTACGAATGCGGCGTCAAATATTCACGCGCGAGTGACAGAGACAAGTAGTGAAGGTATTGACATCTATGTACTAGACTGCATAAGAAACATGCATCACCACAAAACGGCGCACAAAATTAGTTCATAGCGCGGTTTTGTGAACAGTTCACTATAGTCTGTTGACATCCGTGACAGGGGTTGTGTCAAAGTAATATTGATGATTGATGCGCCGCGCGTTTTGTACTAGACAGCCAGTCTAGTGCCGTAAGGTACATAGATGTCGATGAGTGAAGGTCATTGCGTGAAATTCTTCGTGTCCGGCGACCGTATTTTAGAAGCATCGACATCTATGTACCTTACGGCACATAGTACGGTACATAGATGTCAATGTTTAGAAGCAATGCGTCGTCTAACAGTATTGTCGTGCGCAGGTCACGTGACAACCGTCCGCTGGCCGCTCGCCGGCGCGGGCGCGCGCGCTCCGCCCCCCGCCCCGCGACGTCACCGCGCGCTCCCCCCTCCGGCCCCCCTCGGCAGGTTCGCCGCGCCCTGCACCCTCGCTGCAATCAACACATCGCCTGATACATCAGCTAAGCTTACGCTGACAGAAACTAATCTTCAAGGCATAACGAGGAGACAGTCACAAGGTACAGAACTCAGCACTGTAGCTAGCTCGAAGGCACAGGCGAAGCGTACTGTAGCAGATACGAATAATCTTCAAGGTATAACGGCCAAGTTTAGCGTCGCGCCAGCTCAACTGAGAGACGTAGCCGCAGTTGCCACGGAACCAAGCGCCAACAGCCCTGACTCGGTCCAGGATGTAACCGGCCAGTTCACCGTCACAGCAGAGAACAATACTCCAAGCCCTAAGACTAGTAATCCTTTACAGGATGAGAAAACTGCGGATGAAGGTCAAATGGATGATGTTGAGCGCAAGGAGACGGCTCTGCCTATACTTGTGTTCTAGCCCCGAGCGTGTGCTGGTGTTTCTCGCGAATCTCAGAGTTAATGTGCATAAAATCAATTTGTTCTCTTTTCGGCTGTAAACAAAATTCTCACCCAAAAGTCCGCAATTTTTGGCGCTAAAATCGATCCCTGAAATAGAGCAACGTGGCTACCTTAAATAAATAGCCAGAACAAAATGCCTGAAATTTGCCAGTAATAGCTTGTACGTCATAGTTTTATAGTATCACGGGAAAGAGTAAACTGTTTTTGTATTCTTTCACGGCGTATGTAGAGGCGTGTATGGTTTTAGTAGAATGAAACACTTTTGTGTTAGTATTTTGTTTACAACCTAGAACGAGTTTAAGTTTTAAATAGAATTTGTGAAAGTAGAGACTAGTATTTTTCTTTTAAAGAGAAACCAGGGATTATGTTACCAAGCGGTTAAGTTGCTAAATAACCTTTTTTTCTTCAAATAGAATACACTATTTTGTTTCTTTTCATTTGTAAATAGTTTTTTTTTACGTGTAAAGAATGGATCAAGTTTATTTTTTTATATTTTATCAATCAATTTATTTATTTAAAATCCACGCGAGAAACACTAATGCTATGTGTAACCAATACGTCATCTCTTGGATTAAATAGTTAACACATCGATTAAGCGACTTAAAGAAGACTAAGGGGCTGTTTCACCATCCATTGATTAGTGTTAACTGACGGTTAAATGTGATGCCGTCTCTATTTGTTTTGTTCGAATAGACGGAGCCGGCATCACATTTAACTGTCAGTTAACACTAATCAATGGATGGTGAAACAGCCCCTAAAGCCTCTGATAATTGGCAATAACAATTAATTGCTGCAAATGTTCAATTATTGAAAACTTAGATATTTAGTGCAAAAAAACTCTCTGAATTTCTTTTTTTTAGTTATCGCCAATAACCCATGTTTAATTGTAAATGGGATGTAATATGCCAAGAAATTACATTTTAAGTGTACCTATTTCAAATTGAAAAATAGATTTGCCTTTGTTATGTAGATGATGTTGGTTCTAACGTCAGTCGAAGTTAAATCACGTACCAGGGTCTAGACCCTTTCGCTTTTTAAATGTTATTTTGACATTCCATGCATTTGCTAAAGAAATCACCGTGAAAATTGATTGAGAAAAAGTTTCTCCTGAGTACGGAATCCAGCACTTCGACTATATTATGTATAAAGAAAGAAAAATAACACAATGTTACATGCTGTATCGTCTAAGGGATAATCTATTTGTTTTTTTTTTATATTTTTTAGAATTTGGCATATTACAGCAGAGGTACTACCGGACTTGACATAAAACATGATAAGGTTATGAAATTACAAGGAATTACTTTAAGCGAATAATCTGTGTATATTTAGATATTTATACGTTAATTGTTTAAATTTAACGCTGTTCCACTGGCGACTGTGCTGCTTTTGATTCAGCTTACACATTCACAGTCGCTCACTGTCATAATTTTGCAATACTAGATTACACGTGCCCGTAACATGCATTTTTTTTTGTGCAAGTAGCTAACAGTTGGTATGTCATTTCATACAAATATAACGTGAGCACGAAATTTACTTGGACGATATGTTTTATACAAAAATATTTGTTGTCATTGGACCTAGACGTTCTAACGAGCCCAAAGATATTTTTTTCTTATTCATATAAAGTTACAAACCGCAGCTAAACTGCTCTTGTTTCTTGCGAACGTTAACGTCAAATTGACAGATAAACAAGATTTTTCAAATCAATTATCCTTTCAGGGATGGACAAAGGTATTGGTATCCATACAACCATGTCTTACATACAACAGCAATGTTTTAATAAGCTGAGTAAGAGCTTAGGAATAGATAGGTTTTCCAATGTTCATTATTTGTATGTTCTAGTTAATATTAGGTCTACCGTACAGGGTTATATTTTAGGCCTAAAACAACAGTGAGCGCGTAGTGGATAAACTGAACATCAAAAGTTGCACGGTAATGCGTCATGTAAAAAGAGCTCTAGAATTCAAATTTAATATTTTAGCTGATGATAGTATTCGGAGTATGCTTACTTGGGTAAGAATGGGCTGGAATAACCATCTGAAGGTTTTCTGACAGACAAAATATCGCTAGATGACGCTGTGGGCGAGAGGTCCCTTTGACGTTACTCCTGCTTGAGATTGATGCCAAAAGTAGCACATGCGATATTTCACCTGTAAGTAAACCCTGTTAGGAGTAATACTGGGAATACAGGGGTGAGGTAACGGAGTGACGGTGTCGTCGCTCATGCGGATATCCACCACTCTACATGTTTAGAGTTCTATTGACATGACGACTACATGCCTCCATTAGAATCATTTATTTTTCCAACTCAACTCGATTATATGCTAAGACGATTAAAAGACAAGGCATCGATAATTCATACTTAGACTAAATTTTAATAAAATCTGTCAATTTTCTAGACATTTAAGACACCCTAACGTGGGCACACTTAATTATGTATGCCCCTGACCTAGGCAACCCGGTGTTCATATTAGTTAGCTGGAAGTGTCTACAGGATTGTCAGATTCTATTGAAATGGAGTTTACATAAGCAGGTGTGGCGAGCGTATCTTCGATCTGTTCATTTCGTGCGCCAGTACAACGGCCATATACAGTCTAGGAAACTGAATCACGCGCCAGAGTGGAACCTTTTCTTAATCAATTTCGCTCATTTCTTTGGCAGATATACGGGATGACATTAATAGCGAAAAAGGTTCCACCCTGTTATGTGTTCAGTTTCCTCAACTGTACTGGGAGTCTTTCTTAAATTGGTATGGTGTAATAACTGTTAGGTGACGAAGGTCCCCAATTCGGGACCCCAAATAACGCCAATATTATCCATGTTGTTTTTTTGACTAATGAGCGAGGCATACGCATTGGCAGCGACCTGAATTTGGCGTAGGCAAAACTTTCGCGAGGCCCTGTACATTAGATGACAGATTTTTTAAATGAGCGGAAAAACGAGAAACTTTCGAGGCGCAAGGCCCCTCAGACCGCGAGGCCGTAGCCTGTGGCCCGCGTCGCCTACGCCTAGCACTCTCTGAGTATACGTTTACGAATTCATGTTTATTTTGTAAAACAACTCATCTTTGAAATTATGTTTGGTCTTGGCAGTGTAATGCGCCATAAGTCTTGGTTTACCATAGTTATTATACGAGAAATATGACAAACTATATACCTAAACATCGTGACTATTTTGAAAAAAGCTTGTACCTAAAATGAGTATATAAATTACTGAAACTTAAAGCACACTTGACTAAAGTTTTATGTATCGAGAGTTTTTTCCAAAGTAGCGATATATAAGTTAGCAGTGATCGAGTTGTAACAATAGTCCATATTTATTTGTATACGTTTCTCGGGTAGTCTATTTATTACGTTAAACCATGAAAACATACAACTACTGCCGCTTGGAACCTTTCAAAAGTTGTATGAATTCAGTTGCATGTAATAAATGATGCCCTACATTATTAAAGGCTGTGACATATTTTATACAGACCGATTAGAGCTTTTGCCAGTCGTTTTTATCTTTAGTTTTAATGTACATAATAATAATAATACATAATCTTTGGCTGTACTTGTCATCACTGACGTCACGTTAAAGATTTAGGCAGTCCGGTAGGAATCGAGTTGTTTCAGTCCCACGTCTATTGGCTACTATACTAGCTTATTTTTTTATCAGCATGGTCCACGGCTCTCCACAATGGCAATAGAATACAATACAATGACTGTAACATACACCACAATAGTAAGCAATACAGTAACAGAATCTAATTTTTCGGCGACTGTCATCAAATCTTCAGTCTAACTTTAGAGGCCATAATGCTTTTATTTTCTATGTATACTCCCACATATTCCATAATTCCCCTGCTGCCTATCTCCCGCAGTTCTTGAGCTTAAGCACCTGTCACTAAAAATAACATACCTACGATATAATTGGTCCAATTATACATTTATTTATTTTGAATACTAGATATTGCCCGCGATATCGTCTCCGTTACTCGTGAACACATTTTTTCCAAATTAAAAAGTAACCTGTGCTAATTAGAAATTAGGAACCTATCTACGAGTTTTATTTTAGTCGGTTCAGAAGTCCCAGTGATTATGCTTACGTAAGTATAAAGTTTACATCTCCATAAGTTAGTAGAATTATTTAGCTTCCAAATTCGACACAGACAGACACCCCTAGCGACTGGCAAAAAGCTCTAGCCATTAGCTCGTCTATATTTTAATAAATAAATTGTATGAAATTGTAAAATAACCGCATTAATGTATTATAGTTTTGTATAACTGCTGGCCGGTCCAGGGTGTTGCTTTGTCAATGTTTCAAGTGGTTATAACGGTGCGAGAACGATCGTAAAGGACACAGGAACTTTTGAGTGTTAAAAGATACAATTATCGCGATCGAGATTGGTTTTCTGATAGCATTGAGAGCCAACGAGTATAATAAGCTGTCACCACAATTAAATAACCACATTCCTCATGTTAACCTTTAGATCGTTCTTGCACTGTCAGTTAATGGAACATGTAATATGTGTATTTATAATTAGTTAAACTTGTTGAAATCGCGACGACTCAGGACACATAGCCGCGGGTCTCTTCACTCTGCTCGTGTTAGAGAGGGATGCAAGCCCGCGATGCGCTACGGCGGATTATATGTATGCTATGCGTACACCACATTAGTGGCGCTTGAATGTACTGTAACAATCGAATCACCTTTCGGATCTAATCCAGGTTTTTTTAACTTATGTAAACTAGATTAATTCCTGAAAAAAGAAATTGAAAAATTCGTGTAAATGTCCGTAAAAGCAGTCGAAGGAAGCAGACTTAGGAAATGTACGGTTGGTGTTGCCGTAGCAAATAGCTTTAGATCATTCCGAGGTAAGCTTAAGGCTACGTACGCACTATGCGGTTAGTTAGGTTTTAGCGACGTCCCTTTTCAAAGTATCGCTTGAGAAAGATTCTTAAATAACAGGCTGGCATGATGGTAGATTATAATAAGAAAAGTCAAGGAGTTATCTACATATTTTTAATGATTGTACCTACTTGGGATACAACAGTAACCATTTTAGTATGACCTGTTTCAAAAAAGGGCTTACTAAAATAATCAGTGCGATTGGTGTAGACCCTTGGGTGTTTCTTATAGTGGTTTGCCACTTTGCATTATAAAAGCTTACAAACAACAGTGGCCCATTTCACGAAGCTACAAGTTACAATTTACAAGCGGTAGTCTCTTTTCAATACAAACTGTTATACAAAGATCACCTACCGCTTGTAAATTGTAACTTGTAGCTTCGTGAAATAGGGCACTGGTATTGTACTTGATTTAGATAGAACTAGCGGGGCGCGGCGGGGAGATGCGAACCATAAGCTAGGCCTGAATACTAAAGAAATGCAGACTAAAATTGCAAATGTGTAATCTAGAACAGTGAGTTGTAGGCGGTGTACGATGCAGTCGCTATTGGATTAGTTGAATTGCACTTGATTTAGAACTAGCGGGGCGCGGCGGGGAGATGCGAACCTTAGGCGACCTAGGGCATAAGCTAGGCCTGAATACTAAAGAAATGCAGACTAAAATTGCAAATGTGTAATCTAGAACAGTGAATTGTAGGCGGTGTACGATACAGTCGCTATTGGATTAGTTGGGGCGAGAAACGTGCATAAAAATGTGACTGCGATAAATTCTTTATACTTATATAAAAAGTTACAAAGCTCTTTCTCTTTTGCACTCAAGTATCATTTTTCTGTTTCTTACGATGACATGATTGGCTGAGAAGAATCATTTTTGTTAAAAACAGATTTGGTTACCGTTAACCAATAAGAAAGTGTGGCCTCAGAGAGTGACATATTTTTAAGCACATTGCTCGTTCCTATGTAGCTAATGGAGTTACTGCTTTGACTCAGTGCTCTAAATTGTCTACTACCTAAAGTAAAACTTATTTCTCAATATTGTTGAGATGGGAATGTTAATCTCTTCTTTCTCTTTGGTCCATGGAGCCGCCAATTTAAAACGCGCCAATGGTGGCTCCTATATTTCCATACACATTGTGTATTGAAAGGATTCGCCAATCGATCTATAATAAGTGCTAAACGATAATAATTTGTAGCTACGGAATTCAATGTCTAAAATTAAGGCATGAACCGGTCTTCGTTTTATTTTAAATGTTGTTGAAAATGACATGAAGTGAGACAAAATAATGACTGAGTATTTTTGTAAACGTTTTCTATTACGTTACTCGACTGTTGTTGCCAGCGGCTACCCTCGCCTCCCTCTTTCACGTTTGCTTTCAATGTGGAACTTCTGCGCGCAACCACGAACTTATTATATAATAAATAATTGGTATATAAATAATTGTAGGGTTTTAGAAATGTGTCCACTAAAATTATTAGATGTGTAGCGACACATTTAGATAATCTTTTTATTCGATATCACAGCTAAATACTCGAGCGATGTTGCAACAAGTTCAACCGTAGTTTCTTTTTCGGGAATTAAATCGAAACTTAATAAAAAGTCCGTTCAAACTCACTTCTTATTAGTAATTTTTGCAGAAAAAAGCAAAAAAAAGTTAAAAATATCGTGATTATGTAATGTAATGTACTAAATTGGGGTTTTAAATTAGCTATGCGAATATATCGAGTCGTGTCTACGCAAAATGTCCTGTTGTTTCAACGTTTAAAAAATTCAGTGAGCGATTTTTCATAACAGCTCGTTGCCCAAACGGCCTGCTAGGAAAATGAGCTCGCGACCAAAAAAAAATGTAACGGTTTTAACTATGTCTATACATATTTAATTAGTAAGTATCATATACTGTACAAAAAGGCTGCAAATTTGGGAAAAAAATGTAAAAAAAAATTGGCCTCATTTTTTTTGGGGCCGTTAACATACGCTTAGTAAAATGGATAGGAGAAGTACCTCATAAGTTTCTGATTTCTAGTTTGGGGCGGGCGCGGCGGCCGCCCGCGGGCGCGGGGTGATTATGTTCTTGTAAATATTAATTTTAACTTTTAGTTGTGTAAAGAAGGAGCGCCGCTGGCGGCCGCGGCAGCGCCTCCCCCCGTTAATATTAAATAAAAGAACGCTGTAAATTGTTTGTAAAAATAGTCATGTTCAGAATTTCAGTGTAGTTTTGTTGATTATTTTTTTTCAACCGGAAATTGCTGAATAAAGCGACGATTCTGTTTCATGTGTATGTTTTATTTGCGTGATTCCCTCAGATTAACTGGTGGTTTTTATATCAAAAGGCCATTAGATAAAGTAAATAGATTAAAATGAGATGTATTTTTTTTTGTGATTTTGGTCATTGGGCCAATTCTATAAATCAATGCGGCAAAATCTTAATTTGAAGAGCGTAGATTCCTTGACAGCGTGGCTGGTCAACCACACTAGAGCCCAAAATACGCTAACGCTGCGTTGTTCGAACTCTGCGAGATACTTAATGCATTGGCCAATTTTTCAAAATTTCGTCCAGTGCCTCTTACAATCGCCATCAGATATATCGTAACGGCCAAGGTGTCCAAATATTTCTGAACAAGACTAAATTTCAATAAATCCTCCACTGCAAATATCATTTATATCATAACTACTGGCAGTAGTCTTCTGCAATGCCATAAATATCAGCACTCTGTTTTTCAATCATTTCTTTGCATACGTCCAGCCAAAAATATCTGATCACACAAAATGTCAAAAGTATCGAAGCAATAAGGGCGTTCTCTAAGATCTGCACGAATTAAACTATGTATGACAATGACACAATGTATATTTTCCTGCAGCAGATCTTTGTGAAATCCCTTATTGCTTATACTCCGTTTAAAGTTTCAATTAACGGTCAAATTGTAACACACGTTTCTCGGTATTTCGAACACAAATGGACTAAAAATACCTAAAAATAACATATATTAGCGATATTTGTTATGTTTTTACTATAGAAGTTAACATAATTTTAAATAGTTGCGTTGTTTCATTTAAAAACGTATGCAAATGTTAAAATAAATGAAGTATAGATACCTACGTTGGACAATTTGTGTGATCAGATATTTTTGGCTGGACGTAGGCAAAGAAATTATTGAAAAACATCGTGCTTAGATATTTACGGAATTGCAATAACTGTGAAATAAATGGTATTTACAGTGTGCAGAATTTATAGACATTTGGTCTTGCTCAGAAATATTTGGGCACGTTGGCCGCTACGATTTAACCGATGGCGACTGTACATGTAGGTTTGAAAGACCACTGACTTAGTTAATTTCACACATATTATTATTACCAAGCGTTCAAAGTAAACGTAATACTAACTCACAGTAGCGTTGAAGACAAGTCAAATTGAAATATAAGGAAAGCTTGTATGCAAGGCACTGGGTAAAAATCAATAGAACGCTTACGCATTCAGAGCAGACAATGCTTTTTAAAAATCTCTTGCTCAGCCTATTGGAATTGTAAGAAAATTAGCAAATTGCATTACATTGCGGGGCTCGATATCAACTATTTCAAACTCGTAAACTTCAGGCTCTGTTTCCACCTGTATACGAGGAATGTTTTTCATGAAGTCAAAGATTTATTTGTTCAAAAAGTAGGTTACATGGTTAACAGGTGTTATGTAAACATTTTACAACCAATAGAAACGGTTCATTTCAATTACCTCGCCTCCCTCCGCTCAGCTGTTTCCACTAGAGATATGCTGTGCGAGCAAAGGGAAATGAAGCGTTGTATTGGTTCATGAAAAACATTCCTCGCATATCTTTACGGTCTCGAAATGTATTGCAACTTGCACTATTTATAACGGGCTTTAGGTACAAATAATAAGAATAACTTGCAACAATCGTTTATTGAGTGAAATTAACAATTAACAGGTAAGTGGTAATACTGCCTTTTATCAAACAGACAGTGTGGATGTGTTTTAAAACAAGGTGATATTTTGTTTCAAAGTAATATACATTTTAAAATAATGATCAACATTAATCTTTGGAATGTCTTTGTCAATTTATTTGTATATTGATATTAATTCACCATCGGTTGATGGGTTCGGATGATTTTACACACAATTTTAGAATTCACATATCACATTCCGTATTAAAAACATTCTTACTTCTACACATTTTATTCATGCTAACTTAAAGCTATGTCACTAAGTCACAAGGCATTTTTGTGATCATACTTATAGTATTTACAATTACTGATATCAAGTTATTTAGTAGTTGTATCAAAACTTCTTTTTTTTTCAAAATTTGTTCCACATTAGGAATAATTGAATAAAACTGTTGTCCACACTTTACAACCTTTTTATTCAGGCATATTATTTAGTCAGGTACCTGAAGAAGTTAAAAGGCTTGTTCGTATGTGGGTTTTCTGGCAAACAAAATACTAGCTAGTTGAAGAGTTGTCCGTTTGACGCTAAGTAAATTTTCGGCTGCCCAATATCAGTTACGATGGCAAAGTTACGGTTGCTTGTTGATTCTGCAGAACGCTAACAGTTTTACAGCAGCAAGAGAATCATTTATGAAAAGAAAAAAAAAAACTCTTCGGCTAAAAGCTGTTGCGGGAGGCTCATTTTTATTAAACCAATTGCAAACATGACACAAATGTCAATCGGGACTACGCAACACGCTCGATAAACTTAAATTGACTTTGTTTTCACGCCCGTAATAACAGACTTTGAAAGCCACACTTAAAAACCTCACGCAACAGTGGCGCCATCTAGAAAGACAAAAAACGATAGCCCCCCATTGCAAACGTGACACAAATGTCAATCGGACTTCACGATACTAACGCCATCTACGAATCACAACATTGTGTCCAGAAATAAAAGCGAGAAACTTCGTTCTACTTTCGGTCTCAGTCGTTGCAACACGGCCGAAACGTGGAGGATGTGGACATATCATGCCGCATATTGAATTGGTGATGCATTTATCCGCTGAAGGGATCAAATACTTTTTGGGTGTAAATTGTCTTTAATAAAAAAGTAGGTATACGGTTTCTGGTTTATTTTATACTAGCTGTAACCCGCGGCTTTGCTCGCATTAGAAATATCTTCACGAGAAACATTGATAATCTTTGGCTTAAAAATAGGTTACGGGGACATTTTCAAAGCACAACTTTCGCTCGCACAACGCCCTCTATTATTATTTAAAGTTATACACGGGTACGCCTGAGATATTAAATCCTATGTCAGGGGTGGCCAACTTGAATACACCGAAGATCTACTGTTTACTGACAAAATCCTGTGCGATCTACCAATTACATGCTTCTTGAAATTTTAAATGAAACAGCATAGTTCAGTATTTATATTTTTTGCCTTGCCACGGTCGAATGGACTAATGTCGCGATCGACCGGTTGGCCACCCCTGTCCTATGTTTAATACAGATCTTTGTGTATCTGTATCATCGAACCAATTAATTCCTGACGCAGGTAGAACGTTTCCACTGTAAATGTCATAACAATTTTCCTTGTCCAGCCATGCGACGTCGCTATGGGTGGGTTAGGAATCAATTGGTTTGATATTACACCAAGTTTCATCTAAATCCGTTCAGCTGTTATCGCGTGGATTGAATAACAAACATTCAAACATATCCACAAGCTTTCGTTTACATCAAGGATTCTAAAGTTACTTATCTCTATATTTACCGCTGTCTATGACCATAAGTTGGTGTATGTTAAAGCATAAGGCATCTACATAATGCGTTTAACCTTTTCGACGCCAAAGACTCATATAATATATATACGCACCGCAGGTTCCACGCCAACGACCTATCTATACGTCCATTACTTCAATGCATAAGCAACGTACGTTCAATTATGTTAAGGTTCAATTTCAGGCATTGCAACATAGAAGCCTGGCGTCGGGTGATGTCTTTTGTATTAGACGTGGCGGCGAAAAGGTTAAATTTTACATAAACGCACGAAATATCTGGGTCAATCAACTTTTTAGTGTATATTATTCTGTCCCGTAGTTCGGGGACATCGTGATACACTTTGTTAGAAAAATGTTTGTAATTTATGCTATTAGCATGCTTAGGAGATGAAGGAATTGTCTTAAAACTGTCACAACTCCTGACTTTTAGTGGATTTGTACATAAAATCACACTTTTATTAAGTAACTCAGGACCCGTTACCATAGCAACAACCTACACTAAAAAGTTGATTGACCCATCTAATAGACTTTGCCAGCCTTTACCAAATAGTGCCCTGGGGCTCAAGAACTTGGGGCATTTTTGGAAATTAAAGAAAACGATTACATTCTCTGCCTTTTCCCAACTCACGATTCCCAAATGTTTATTTGCCAAACTTATTAATTTCCCAACTCAGGAATTTCTCTGAAACTATATTTGTTTCGGCACTTTCATAAAACAAACCTAACCTACTGTGTTCTATAAAAGCATAAGAAAATACACTGAGATTTTTTTTTAATTTCGGAGAAAATTGAGTTGGCAAATGAAAAATTTGGCCAACAATAATTTCGCAAAAAGGCAGGATACCAAGTTTTTCTTAGAATACCGGTATTTCGGGAGGCCCATGGGCTGGTCCTGGGCGCGGGCCCCGTGCACCCTTATCCTCCTAGGGGCCCGATATAAAATTTCTGTTTTCACAATTTGAACCCAAAATCAATCAAGTAAAGTTAAATTTTTTTTTATGTCCTCAAGTGAGGACCGGGGGATCCAGGAGGTTATGGTACGGTGTTGATTCCGTAGTGTCCTGTTAGTCTGACAGTAGGTGCTCGGTGACGGTGGCCGTGCGTCAGAGCGCGCCGATGGGACGCTCGTGCGACGCGTCCGACGCGACCGACGCCTCGCTTTCAGAGTCATCCTTCTGTAATAATAACGAGAGTGAGCCTATGGCCTACTAATACAATAATAAGTATATTCATCGGTTGGTTAAATCAATTTACCAGAATCCAGAATAAGAAATGGCAAAAATTCCATTCGCATTCTTTCCCGAATGCGTTTTTTTACCCCAATATGTTTTTTTTACTGAAGCTTATTTTCACAGTCGCGTTTTCTTTTTCAATTTGAATCAACACAGAAACGTAGGTATGTTTAGGTTATAACAGTTTGTATCGGCCCGAAGGGCCAAAACTACACAAAAGTAGGAGCTCCGTCGACACTGTTTCAACGCGATTGTGAAAATAAGCTTCAGTAAAAAAACATAGATAAAAATTAAAAATCATTTGGGAAAAAAAGCGAATGGAAATTTTTGTACTAGGTCCTAGCAACAAGGAAATAATAATTTTGGGAAAATGTTCTAACCAGCCCGTTCTTAACTAATTACTGAAGTTTACTGAAGCTAATTAGCATCTCAATTGAGAAGGCAAATTAAATACGAACTTATCTGACAAAATACGATTGAAAAACATTACTCACTAGATGTATAGATGTATACAATTTTGTAAGTGTTTATAATTTTACATCACTAATAAAGGCACTAAAAATCATTTAGGCTGAAAATCAAGCAATTGAATAGGTAGTGTCACCAGAATTGAGACTCAAGCACACAAGAACATTTAATGACAGCGGGATTTTGAGATTCACTCATTCATTTAATTCATTCTCCTTTTATGCAATCAGTTCTTCATTTAGCTGTGTGTGTAATCATTCACTTCAACTCTCGTGGCACTAGCTACAGCCAGGGTGTTACCTTGAGCGTGAAGACGCAGTATGGCGGCGGCATGGCGTGGTAGCGGCAGCCGGCGGCGGGCGGCGGCAAACGGGGCAGCGGCACGCGGCACGGCGACAGCCCGCGCGGGTCGTTGCACGGCACGAACAACACCTGACAAAACGGTCAACGTCAAACCTTTTCCAGGCATAGTGCTTATAGCGATCACATAAGACTCCGTTTCCATCGGAGATGTGCGAGGAAATTATCATTTGGCAAAAAATCATTTGCTAAAACAACTCATCGCAATTTTACAGTTACCACATAAATGTACCTACCTATACAAATATTCGACCTGTCTAAAACTTACAACATGGCACAAAATCAATGGAAGTCGTTAAAAATATAATTCGTTTTTAAATAAATCCCTCTCGTTGCTTACCTATATGACTACCGGATGGCCAATTGGTTAGAGAATCTGTCTACGAAGCTTGAGGTGTTTGTCGTAAGTAAGTACCCATTTATAGTTTGTCGTAATTAAGTACCCACTTGTTGTTTGTCGTGCAAGATGTGTGCAAGGCAGTGTTTGGCGGCGGGCACTGCGTGTGCGGCGCAGCGCGCGGAGCCCTCCTGGAAGGTGCAGCGCGCCTGCGCCGGCACCGGACGGTTCTGCACCGGGTCGTTCACCTGCACGACAATTATACTCAGTGAATGCCCGCTACTGGTAGCGGGGCGTGGACAAACCGAAGAGAGAAACGTGAATTAGTGAAATCAATGGAGTGAATAGGCTGCTACTGAACCAGCGAGATAAAGTTTTGGCCTCAGCTGCACTTTCCATCAGGTGAGATTAGGGGTCAATCACGGGTCAGTTTTATGTATAAAAAAACCCACGCTCTTTGATTACATAACTTTGCCGTACTTATCATCATCGACATTAAGTAAAAAATGTAAGCAAACCGCTGGAAATCGAGTTATTACGGCGCTACACCACTGAGGTACCACTAATATTTTAAGTGTAGAGATAAAGTGTTGCCAGTGTGTTACTAGTGTGTCACCAGTGTGTTATTTATGTGTTACCAGTGTGTCAGTAGTGTGTTATTTATGTGTTGTTAGTGTGTTACCAGTGTGTTATTTATGTATTACCAGTGTGTTAGCAGTGTGTTACAGCAGACACGGTACATACCTTGGCGCGCTTCCGCTGCAGCTTGCGCGCCAGCACGGCGTCGACCCCGTGTCGGCGGTGGTAGCCGGCGTACGCCTTTAGTTTCCGCAGCTGGCGCCGCTCGCGGGCCGTCGTCGGCGCGCCGCGCGCCTGCGCGTTTATGGAACCTGTTATAATTACAAATCAAATTTAAACACACGATCATACTTGGAACGGATCAACGCTCTGGGTCTTTCAGATGATGCAAATGATGAAGATGATAAAATACTTTAATCACGAAGATTACAAATTCAAAAAGTTCAAATATTTGCTCCTTGCTATCAGAGTTCTCTTTACGAAGTGCCGTTTTGACAGCTAGTGCTGTCCCTCGCTCGCTGCTAGTTATTAGTGTTGTGCCGGCACAATACTAACTCACTCTTGGGGACTCGCACACTAACAAAATTTGTTGTGTCTGTGTTAGTGCTAAGTATGCTCATTTATATTTTCCGTGTATTTATTTTCTGATTTTGATTCCTCATTCCGGCCCCTAGAGAGGCGTAGTATTTTTGCATAACGTTGGCTGAAGCGCATAGTGTAATGGTGGAATGAGATCAGTGAGGCTTCTGTTCAGCTGTGGACGTCTTCCGGCTGATGATGATGATGATGATGATGAACGAGTTAGTCACGTGGCACTCACAGTACTGCTCCTTCTCAGCTTTCAGATCCCGAAGGTACTTGAGCCTCGCCATCTGAAGCAGTACTCTGAGACGCCCCATCTGCTTGATATAGGCCGCCTGGAGGGAGCGGAGGGCTGTCTTCGCCTCGGAGACCGCTTCCTCTGCTGTGTAGACGCCGGCGCGCCTGGAATGTATAACAGGGAGGTTAACACCAAAACACTATATGTAGACTATAAAACTACTGTACAGTCAACAGCATTAATATCTTCCACAGCGGAGCGTGCAAAAATATCTGACACGTCCTTCCGACCCTAGAAATAGAGTTGTATCAGATATTAATGCACGCTTTTTGTGTCAGATATTAGTGCTGGTGACTGTACATAATAAATAATAATCATAACAATGACACCAATGACCTAGTTCCAAATGAAAGCAAAGCTGTACTATGTTCTACAACGATAAACATACTTTATAGAACAAACTTCAATCATACAAATATCTAGCCGAATAAGGACCTCAACTACGTAGCATACTCTTAACTACTTGGCCATCCGGTCGTCGAAACATATAATAATCACATGAATAGAAATAGAAATCTGTGATACTTGGGTCTGTGTGACATTAGTAGAAAAAAAAAACGTAACGGATAAGTAAAAGATAATAAGGTATTTGAAAACTCCTAAGTAGGACGTCTACTTTTGGACATAGTAGGCCTCCCCCATAGACCTCCAGTTGCTTCGGTTGCAGCGCCTGCATCCATGAGAACCCGCGGCTTAACAGCAATCCGTCATCTCGTCTTGACGTCCTTCACTGCGCTTGCCGATGCGCGGTCTCCAAAATTTCTCACATATTTTCTAAAACTTTCTAAATCCATACTAATATTATAAATGCGAAAGTGTGTATGTTTGTCGGTCTTTCAAGTCGAAACGGAGCGACGGATCGACGTGATTTTTGGCATAGAGATAGTTTATGGGCCAAGAGTGAAACGTAGCTACTTTTATCTCGAAAAAAAGCACAGTTCCCGAGGGAACAGCGCGCGATAACCGAATTCCACGCGGGCAAAGCCGCGAGCAAAAGCTAGTTTGTATTGAGAAGATATACAGCTAATGCTGACATGCTGAGTGGAGCCTTTTTTGGTGTCCTGTCGTGTCACCGCGTAATTAGTTTTATGTTTGTTTTAGTGTTTTAGTCTTAGTACCTGGACGACCGAGCTTTGCTAGGGCTAAAACTCGTTTTCCTAGAGATAAGACCAAGTTAGATCGATTTGTCATCCCCGAAGGAGCCGTTTGGAGCCGTTTCCGATATTCGGATTATATAAAATATATTTTATATATATACAAGAATTGTTCATTTAGAGGTATTAGATTACTCTAAGGTGGTGGCACTGATGGAACCAAAATAAATCTCTTTCTTTCAATATTTCTGGCACAGGCTCGGATGATGATGATGTTGAGTGTACCAGAGCGGGGCGCGGTCTGTCGGCGCGTCCTCGTCCGCCTGGGGCCCGCTGCAGGCGGGAGGGAGACACACGCTGTCGGCGTCGCTGTCGCTCGCGCTGCCGCACTCCATTATGGCGGCCGAGTACGCCGCGTTCACTGCTGGCGCGTCGATTTGTGCTGTCAACAAAATTTAGCATTATAATATTCTGAAAAAAACGCTCTTAAAAGAAACCGGCCAAGAGCGTGTCGGACACGCCCGAAATAGGCTTTCGTATTTGGTACGAATATTCAAAGTTTAGGTATATTTTAATACCTTAGAGAGAGAGAAGAGAGAGATAGAGAGATAGAGAGAGAAAAGAAGAGAGATAGAGATTTACACTATTCGAACAGAAAACACGTTAGGGTGAAATAATATTAGAAAAAAAAAAACATCGAATAGATAAATTGGTAGCATAATGTTGCGCAAGCCACAACGCTGTTTTTCAGTGGGACCCAACCTTAGGCTGCTATTTACTCTTAAATTACTAATTAATTCTCAAGCAAACTTAGCCGTTATAGTTTGATAAGTTGATATATACTACCATCTTGTATTTTTTCAAATTTTTCCCCACCGTTTTAGATTAGAGGGGGGGGGACGCTCGATTTAATAAAAAATTGTGTTTGTTGTACAAAAAGAAAAACACAAAAGGTTACATAAATAAAAACTTGCACTTTAACGTTGAATATTTCGCAAACAAATTACTGAATCGAAAAATCCTCTTAATAAACCCTTAATGGTTGTAAAAAAACTATCCAACAATACCCCACACTTTAGGGTGAATAGGAAAAAAAAACCACCACTCTATTATAGTACCATTTTGTACGTTTTTTTTTGAGATATATTCGTGCAAAATTACAGCTTTTTAGCATTGATAGTCCCTGAGCAAAGCCGCGGACGGACAGACAGACACACATGGCGAAACTATAAGGGTTCCGTTTTGGCCATTTTGGCTGCGGAACCCTAAAAGACGCCTTATGCCTGCTTGAGTATGCACGACTGAATTAATCTTTATATTATTTATTCTGTCATCATCATGATTTTCCCTAGTCAGTAAAAGTTGTCTTAATGCCTGGTTCACGTTATTCCATTAAAACCGTTCCAGAGCTTGTCACTGCGGTGCTCGATCGGCGAGGGCGTACATTGAATCCAGAATGTAGCGAAGGATTCTACAATAGAATTTTGAGCGTAGCGAGGGATTCTAAAGTAGAATCCTGAGCGTAATGAGGGATTCAAGTCTTAACTCTCAAGATGAAAATAATTATGCTCCCGAGTGGCTCATAAACTTTTCACACCGAGCATTAAGAAACTTGAAAAAAAATTTAAATATTATTAAAGAACAACCAGCATAGAAATTGGCGTGGCTTTACAATTATCAACTTAAAAAATATCATTGCAATAAAACAATTAGAAAAGCCTTGAACAGAAAAGTTGCACTTTGCTCCCTCTCGTCTCATCTTGTGTATCGTTTGGAAAGTGACCCGCAATGTATAGCTACTGGGACGATTTTACTGGAATCATGTGAACGGGGCATATAATCCAGAATATTCCAGCAGGTGGTTGAGTTAGGAATATTTTAACTGTGGTCAACAAACGTTACCATACGGCATACATTGGTCGATGTTCTAAGTGTATGGCGACAGGGCTTTGACAAAGCTTGGCCGGGTTTTTATTAAAATAATAGATTGGTATATTTTTTTTGACAAAATAAAAAGTAGGTAGTTACTGAAGGGGTCGACGGGGTCCGGCGCGGTGGGCTCGGGCTCCGCGGGGTCGCTCACCACAGAGACCGACGAGGCGCACGACGAAGTGCGGGGGCGCTCCGGCCTGCCACAACAAACACACAGATACAGCGGACTTTTTTAAGTATTGTCAAAATATCCTACTAATATTATAAATACTAAATTTTGTGAGTATTGAATTGATTAGAAAAATTGCAAATAAAATTATTTGGCATTCTTTCAGAGTTTTTTGTACCTACATAGCCCTGCAAAACTGTTTTTACAGTTTGTTGTCTGCAGGATACAGTCTATAAGAGCATAAGTATTAAATAAGTAATAGCCGTGGTGGCCTAGTGGTTTGACCTATCGCCTCTCAAGCAGAGGGTCATAGGTTCAAACCCCGGCTCGCACCTCTGAGTTTTTCGAAATTCATGTGCGGAATTACATTTGAAATTTACCACGAGCTTTGCGGTGAAGGAAAACATCGTGAGGAAACCTGCACAAACCTGCGAAGCAATTCAATGGTGCGTGTGAAGTTCCCAATCCGCACTGGGCCCGCGTGGGAACTACGGCCCAAGCCCTCTTGTTCTGAGAGGAGACCTGTGCCCAGCAGTGGGACGTATATAGGCTGGGATGATGATTAAATAAGTACAAGTGTGAGTGTGTGTGTGAGTGTGATTTATACCATATTGTATATTACGTAAAATTTATGTGGTTGCTATATGCACTATGCCTGGAAAAGGGTTAATAAATGAATTAATTTGTCTTAAAGAAGTATTCGTCACAGGCCAGTTGATTAGTGAAGCTGGTCTCTACTCTAGGTGTTACCTGACATAGTGGTTCAGCTGATGCAGCAGGGTCTCCGAAGAGGCGACGGGCGGCGGCGGGGCCGCGCTGCGCGCCCGCGACTGGAGCGCCGCGCGCGCGTGCGTGTAACACAGCCTGACAAGTGACAACACACGTTCAACGACTGTTTAACCTTTTCAACGCAGTCGGCAAACCACGACAGCTGAAAATCGTGCCATAGGCGCCATGTCGGTCGGCATTTCGTGGTGCCTATGGAACGATTTTCAGTTTTTTTTGTCGTCTGGCCGACCGTGGCGTCCAAAAGGTTAAGGTTCGCCAGCCAACAGATTTTAGGTGGGCAAATTAGGGGGTAGGGCGAAGCGTAGCGGCTCAAGATAAGGTGGTCGGAACGTTGGTCCGAAATATTATCTTCGTATTACAAAAATAAATACATATTATAAAAATGTAACATGTACAGTCAAGTTCATAAACGTGTGAGCAAAAATTTGAACTAAAATATCTGAACACGCTTTTACGCCGTTAACGATAGAGTCGTGTTCAGATATTTTTGATCAAATGTTTGCTCACGAGTTTATGAAGTCGACTGTACACGCTATCGCATTTTCTATCGAAAACATCTAGGTTTTTCATCACTCAAAAACTTATGGCCTGTCGCGAAATATATACGCCGTACTAAGGGTTTTTTTTAGAGACGACTTTTAGGATTTTTTTCTATAAAACAACGCGGGTGAGCAAAGTAACTGTTTTTAGCAGCTAGAAAGAAAAACATTAATTCGTGACATTTTACAAAACAAAGAAAAAGAAAAACGGAAATCGAGACAAATATTGTTACGAAATGGTCTCAACTCAGAATGATGTCAATCTTGCAGCCGACGCTGGTCTTCCGTTGGAACCATTAAAAGTAAACACCAACAATTAACAGCTAGAAATTTATCACAATACACAAACCAAGTAATTTACAACATAAAATTAGTTATACCTTAACGACACAAAAAAGAAAAAACAATAATTATTTGTGTCACAAGGGATCAAAATGGTGTATTTACGGCGAGGGCGTACATTGAATCCAGAATGTAGCGAAGGATTCTACAATAGAATTTTGAGCGTAGCGAGGGATTCTTAAGTAGAATCCTGAACGTAATGAGGGATTCAAGTCTTAACTCCCAAGATGAAAATAATTTTGCTCCCGAGTGGCTCATACAACTTTTCACACCGAGCATTAAGAAACTTTAAAAAAAAAATCTAAATATTATTAAAGAACAACCAGCATAGAAAATGGCTTGGCTTTACAATTATCAACTTAAAAAAATATCATTTGCAATAAAACACTTAGAAAAGCCTTAAACAGAAAAGTTGCACTTTGCTCCCTCTCGTCAGGGAGGAAAAGTTACTTTTCTGAAGGAGAGGTGTGAAAATAAAAATAAATATTTATCCGTTTTTTTTTTTAAATTAGCCGCCACTATCTTGTCACCGGCCAACGGCCGTTAAGAAGTAAATCCTGACGCACTGCAAAACTATGAAGTTTCTGAATATGAATGATAGTCAAAAATGGAATACTTACTTTGTTGCGTGCGACAGAGTATTAAGTAGGGTAAAACGGGGTTACTTTAAAATGCAGGGGCTACTTTGGAAAACCGTTTTTACGTCATGTCCTTATTTTTTTTAGACCATCTGTGGCAGTGAGATAACTATCTTCATAAATTATCTATCTTTTTACTTCATTTGCTCAATCGAGCTATGATGAGTTTTTATAACTATTTTAAGGGGCTGTTTCAAGATCCATTGATTAGTGTTAACTGACGGTTAAATGTGATGCCGTATCTATTTGTTTTGTTCGAATAGACGGAGACGGCATCACATTTAACCGTCAGTTAACACTAATCAATGGATGGTGAAACAGCCCCTAAATCTATCAAAGTAGCCACAAAATTTCCTAAAGTAACCCCGGTTTTTTTTTCAAATGGTTGACATTAACAATAACCAGAAACTTCATAGTTGGGTCAATCAACGTTTAGTGTTATACTGTCCCGTAACTCAGGAGACGTGAGTGATAAACTTGGTTAGAAAAATATTTGCAATTTATACTATTAGAACACTTCCGAGATGAGCCATAAAGAAATTGCCTTATAACCTAACCAACAAAAAGTTGCAAACCCCCGACTTTGTTACTTCAAAGTTCAATATCTCAAAAACGGCTGAGCCTGAGCATGTCAAAGAACCATCGCCAGAAAACCTGCTTTCAAACATAAAAAACGCATTCAAATCGGCCCATTCGTTTAAGAGGTACGGTGCCACAGACAGACACACATAGCGGTCAAACTTAAAACACCCCTCTTTTTGCGTCGGGGGTTAAAAACTCTCTCACAACTTCTAACTTTTAGTGGATTTGTACCCCATAAAATCATACATTTAATAGGTAACGCAGGAGGCGCTACAAAGGCAACAAAAAGTTGATTGACCCTGCAATGTCTTGAGTTCTTAGGTGCCCGGCCACTATATCCTCACCCCGGGTCCCTCTGGTCACGGGCGTCGGCGGGCGCGGGCAGCGGGCAGCGCGCCCCGCTCCCGCTCGCGTACACGCATTGCCTGTACGGCGCCGACGGGTCCTGCAAGTAAGCAAAAGTGAGCGATTGCTGGACGACTCATCATCAGTATCAGCATAGCAGTCCGCTGCTGGACATATCCTCCTGGGACCTAACTTTTTTAACAGACTTTTTACTTACGCCCTAGACGCGGTTCACCAGCTTCATAAGATTATTTTATCAATTAATAATTTGTACTTTATGAAGTACATTCGGCCGTTATTCTTAGTGTTGATTGGTCCTTGATAAAGTACGCGAGGGCCCACGAGGATATACTTTTTTTGGCATTAGAAAAAAGGTAAGCAAATTTGACGTCTTTTTATTGAAACACTTTAATAATCTAAGTCACAGCAAATAAGTAACAATTAGCAAGGATAAATGGTCATTTACATTATTTTGGTATCATAAGTAATAATTACTATTTTTTTAAACGTTTTCAATAAAAAGACTCGTCAAGATTGATTACCCTTTTTCTAATGCTAAAAAAACGAAGTATAGACCTCCCCTAATGAGCATTTACCATGTCAGGGCCCCGGGCCCCTAGGCAATGCAATATTGTAGCCTCTTTTTATCCGTTTAAAGCCACAGCTCTTGTCTAGTTCAATCAAATCATCAGACAGCATGCGTCGAAAGAAATCAATAATCCCCATTGTTATTCAGGATAAAAAAAACAATAAAATGTTCACTCTGTGAAACATTATCAAATTGTTTCGCCCGCGCGCGGTGCCCCTAGCCGAAGCGGGGCCTCAGGTTGCTTATTTCTACTACGCTACTTATGCAGCAGCACTAGCGACATCTATGTTCCGCTCTCATCGAGAGACGTCACACTCTTTCGGAACCAACCGCTCACCCAGGTTTATGGTAGGCTTATGGTTTCACGGGATACCCGTAAAAGTAACAAATTTGAAGTAGCCCCCTTGGTCATCGGCAGGTCCTTAGAATACCTACCTGTAAGATATGTTGGGCGCAGAACTGCCTCCCTGTGACGACTGGCAGATGGCATTCATAGGTCTTGTTCTGGCAGGTACGGGACCGCGATACTATCTCTTTCTGGAGCTGCAAAGGGACAAAAATACCATGCTATCATCTCGGTAACAGAGAGCATAACTAATCCTAAATAATTACTTCAGTTTCAGACACTGTAGACGCGGAGCTCCTATTCCGCGTACTTACACCTAACTTATATGAATAGGATATCAACTGACCTGATGTTAGGATTTAGCTTCAATAGCATTTTTTAATAGGTATACCAATTAAAATCAAATAGGAAATCGTAATTTCTTATGGTGTTTATGTCAAATGTTTTTATACAATGTAATCATTACCTATGCTTAATGTATGTTATATCATATGAATATTATAGCAAATGTTATGATACAGCATTATATTATTTAAACGTTATCTCAAACAAAATTATGTACTATGCTAAAAGTTTATTACGCAAAGCGTTTGTATTATTAATTAAATTAATTAGTTTTTAGAATATATTACAATAAATTAACAAAATGACATGTAATAATGATATTACCAATAAAGGAGTACGAGTATAATTATGAGTATACTGACTAAACGGCACCCGCTATGTCGATATATTTCCTACATTACGGGATTAACGTTATTACCAATAACGAGTTCTTTAATGAGTTTATAGTAATATCTAATTAACCATGAAGTTAGCTAAATCCTGGCGTTATACTCCAAATTTTGCAATATAAACTTCGTATCGTGCCATCTCGCTCCCGCTAATAGTATTTAGTAGGAGTGAGAGGGACAGTATGACAAGAACCTCAAGTTAGAGCCCCTTTACTAGAAAGTTTTCCCTTGTTCCACCTATCCCTACTGCTATATCCCCCCTGATAGAGATACGTGGAATATTTTTCCTTTCTTTGCTACCGTAGGGATAGATGGAAATAAATATGTCCACTTATCCCTCCCAGCCCCCACTGGTAGGGACATGTGGATTTTTTTTCCAACCATCCATACTAGCTGATCGTGTGGTAGGGACTTGTGGATTTTTTTCCAACCATCCATACTTACTAGCTGACCGTTTGGTAGGGACTTGTGGACTTTTTTTTCCAACCATCCATACTAAGTGCCCGCCTGGTAGGGACTTGTGTACTTTTTTCCAACCATCCATACTAATTGCACGCCTGGTAGGGACTTGTGGATTTTTTTCCAACCATCCATACTAAGTGCCCGCCTGGTAGGGACTTGTGTACTTTTTGCCAACCATCCATACTAATTGCACGCCTGGTAGGGACTTGTGGATTTTTTCCAACCATCCATACCAGCTGACTGTATGGTAGGAAGTTGTGGATTTTATTACAAGGAATATTTAGATATGTGAATTAATATAGATTCATATTCGATACCTGAGCCCTAAGCTTATTCTCTTCCTGCTGCTTCACCATTTGGGGGTCAGGAGGCTTGATGGACTTGACATTGGTGATGCGGATGCCGCCGGCGGCGCGGCCCCGCAGCATCCTGACCTTCGGCAGGTGGATCACCTTGCTAGGAGGCTGCGACATCGCTGGTGGTTCAACTGGGGACAGTATTAGGGAGGATTTATTATTATTAATTAGGGGGGAATTCTCAATAGAACCCTCTCATTCTCAGAGGAGGCCTGTGCTCTGCAGTGGGGTGGGATGTAATCGTCCGAAATGATGATGATGAGTATTTGCTCACAAGATGGCGCTAGGAGTCGTTACAAGGGTTTACAGTGACTACATGGTAAAAACTGAACCTTCTTTGTGGTGACGCTGACAACTTCTTTTAAAGTTTTTTTTAACCTAGTTCCTTTCAATCTCCTAGAGAGGCATTAAGTTGTTTGATGGGGGCACTTCATAATATAAGTTACTGCAGTCGTGTACCTAGTACCTTTACATAAAACAACCTCCCGTTAACTTAATTAGTTTCACATAATTACGCAACGCTATCATCGTTATTGACAAGAGAACAAGTAATATGACTTAATAAAACGAAATGCCAATTAAAATATTTAATGGAAATGTTACCTATTTTAATATGAATCAAATAAATTACTTACATTCCTTAATAAAAACATTATGCGCAAATAAAAATTGCATATTTTCATTCTTTATCGAAACATATGAAAGTTTTAAACTCTTATCAAACATTTAAAAAACAATGTCTGTCACGCTTCCTACGTTACTATCGCGCAAAATTATCCGCAACTATCCACAACTTCTAATATACCAAATTGCGCAATAATGTAATAATGTCTAAATGAGTTAGTTTTAATTATTTTTTTATTTTCTAGAATCGGAAAACCACGTAAGTAGACCGCGAAAATTTCGCCTTCAACATTGTTGTCAAGTCTTGCTCTCATTAATTCTTAATTATATCGAAGAAATATTTTCAAGTTATTTATTACACCACAAACTATTAAAAATTAAAAATAAATTATTATTTTGTTAATAACCATTTAAGTGATAAATTATCGACATTGCACATAACAAATGATGAAGTGTATTGTAAACAGTGGTGGGTCGGCCATATTCACGGTGTGACAGAGAACGTAGGTCTGTAATTTTAAAGTTGTCTAATTTCCTTTCAAAGTGAATGAATCACTACTAAAATATGCGCAAATGAATAGGATAGGCTAAACTACAATATGAAACATAGTGTTAAAGTGCAACATACCTGTGCTTGTTGCAGGTCATCATTCTGTCTCCGGAGTCCTCACTGCGTTAACAAGCAAGTTTTGCAATGGCGTCGGTCTGAAAATTTTAAGTTGTGACGAAATATTTTTTCATGTACTTTCTTCAAGTGCACATTTTAAAAATAGTTATAATATTTTAGTTTTCATACATTTATATCATTCACGTCATTGTGAGTCGAAATGCTTAAAAATACTGTTTAAGTTACTCAAATGTTAACGTGGTCCGTATCCGGTCGCCGCTGTCATAGCGCTGTCCCTTTCCCACTCACCCATTTAGACGGCGAGCAACTTTCCGTCGTGCTTCCTCGCGGGCAGTCATTGAATATCCGTTCAATGGCTGGTGGACAAGAAAAATGGTATTTTTTGAAAGAACAACTACAGAATTCAGCCAGCAGAAAATGCGGTTTAGATGCAGATAAGGAACTCGCATACAGGCAGCAAGCCGCCAATCTAATCCAGGATATGGGCCAGAGGCTTCAAGTGTATCCTTTTTCAACGAGTGGTGATTTTTGTGTTGTTTTGTCGAGTCATGTGTTCAAAATGCGTATTACACGCTTCCAAACAGTGTTTTCATTAATGAAATCTCTATTAAAACACGTTACATTAGTCCGAAACAGTGATAAAAGTGTACAGTGATGGTGTATGAAAGTTAAAAGTATGACGAAATTTGCTTTCTTGAACGGCGTCACTCGAGTACTTTCCCTTCTCACGATGGGAATTCCCACTGCTCGCGTTTTGTGGCTAGCGGAGAACATGAGGTAAAGAGAATTTCGTATCATTTGAGCTGGGGCGTCTCGTGGAATAATTTGCGATTGTTTTAGGTTAGGTCACGCGTGATAGCGTGTTCAATTTGTGGGTCACTGATCTTCACAGCTGTCCTGGACAACGGTGACGTTACGTGGTGATCGACCCTGCGCCTAAAATTACATTCAACTCATTCTTGAAAGAATTCGCGCTTTACGTTCGTCACGTTTCGCTCGTGACTATACGCCTCCATGCTATCTCAGCGCTCCTAGTACTCACGTAATATACTTTATCTAATTACCCAACAAATTCATTACAAAACTACGATAATACGCGTCTCCTCAGCATTATTAAGTCTCTAAAACCATAGTTTCATTCATACATCGCAATATTTATGTATGTTTGGCTATGTCGCACGATTTACCCTCGCATTATAACTGTAATCAACTGGTAAGATATGACTCACGCTTTCCGAGAACCAATTCTATATAAACAACTGAAGACAGGAAAACAAGTCTGCAAAATGCTTGTGATAATTTTATGCACAAATGCAAGTCACTGTATTGACTTAATGTTTTAATAGCAACATTGTTGTCTATAAAACACCTCGGACCACCTCAGAATGCTAAATATTTGTACCTATAAAAGATGGTTAACAAGTGTAAATATAATCAAGGAAAATACCCAGTCTTCAATAGTTGTCATTTGGTTTAAACTCGAATACACTTCAGGGGAAAACCCGCAGTGTTATTGAACTGATAGTGTAACAACTCAATGTTACAATTTATATTTCAATGTAGTTTAACTATAAAAATAGCTGCCTGTCTCATTTTTGCATGGATATACATTATAATATGGTCACTAGCGCCAATATCTGACACAAAGCATGCATCAATATCTGACAGGACTTGGGCGCTGGATGGGTCAGATATACAGCAAACGACTTTACTAATGACAACAATCAGGCTAAATCTAGCATCTTGTCTCATTCACACTCTTCATAATAAACCTGAAAATTACGAAGAAAAAGAAAGGAATTAACCAAATAGATGCCATTAAGAACTGATGGGCAAAGACACATTTCTTTAATTCATTTTTGCCTAGGTAGGTATTTTGTTGTAGAACAACATTTTGCTCCCGCAAACTATTTGTAAGAATTTAGTTGATTGAAATCTTTTGGCGATGTTCCATATCCCACAGACTTTCCTAGTAGTCATTGACATTGAGATTGTTTTAAACGGGTAAAAACAGACTCAGGAAACTACCATACATATTACAAAATGGATGCTGATACCAATTCCATATTTAAAACAAAGGTTTTGGTGTAACAAAATGTTTTATCTGATAATTTTTCATCTTATTTTGTTTTGCCATTATCCATTGTAAGCAAAGTTTTACCAAGCAAGCAACGATGGAAGTGTTAGTGGGTAGATATGGTATAATTATGACAATTTAGGGTTTAATGATCTGGTTATTATTTTAAGCCTTGTATTTAATTAGATTAAGTAACCTTTGCAGGCTAGGATATGGATTGAAGCAACATTATACCTACTTACCTACATATTTTTACAGTTTACTTTGTTTTCCAAAACAACTGTTTATGAGACAAACAAGTATAAAGTATAGAACATATTATAGTACACTTATTTGTACTTTTAAATTTTTTTTTGCGCCTTCTAAATACTAACATACATCAACAATCTAATCAGTTGTTTTTGTTATTGTTTTTTTCTCAGTCAATAAATTTATAGAAAAACAAGTGTATATCATGCTTATTTAATTGTTACATTATGCTGTTATGTAACTTGAGCTACAATCACTGACAATTTATTGAATCAATATGACATACCTAATAATTATTGAGGTTTTGACCACATAGCAGTGGCTGTAGCTATGAGTCAACTATCATATATATCTCTTGTAGGTATATTGTTGCGATTAAGCCCCAATTATGGTCATAAAAATTACAAATGAAAATCCTGAAAGATTTATATTTCAAAATTACAAGTGTCAGAATGATAATTTTCTTGAAGAATTTGCTTTAGTAATCTATTTTTAGATATTACAGTATTCATTACCATAAGTTATATTAATGAATATGACACAATGTATAGATATACTAACAAATAATACCAGATATATGATAAGAGATACTAATCTATATTTTCATACACATACTGTGCATAGAGTTTCATGTTAAATTAAAATTTTTGTACAGATTTTTGTAAGATTTTAATATTTTTTTTTCGATCTAATTTGTAATGATTTAATTGATTTTTTAATCAAATTCGTAATATTTTTCATTGTTTTAGTTCTTTCTACCAAAACCAAAACTGATGCAGCTTCATAAAAAACTTATTTTAAATTTTTATTTCCAAATAATTTTCGAAATTCAATTCGCAACAGTTAATTTAAAGTCCACCTCAGTAAGATGCTCTTGCCCACACCTGTTTAAGTGTAAAGTTAACCATTGTTACCAGCAGGCTAGCAAAAAAACAACAAGGCCATACAAAATGGCCCATTCAAAAGCTGCAATTCTTTCCTGAATTGCAGGTAAAATCTTTTTGATTGATTTCTTTAGAATTAAGATCTGCCTGATGAAAAAGCAGGTTTTGTTAGTTTTAACAGTTTTGGCAGGGTAGTTTTTAATCTCGCGATTTGGTTTCAGTTATATTGTTTACAAAAATATAAGAGAATGTTTTGGAATTATAATTTAGCATGCTTTTTCACATCTGTAGAAGAATATTATTTGTACATCTAAGATCATCATTTATTTTACTATGATCAGGTCAACTAAAAAATGATGCATCATTTTTCCAGAAGTCAAGTTAATATTAATAATGATTATAGGTATATTTTGATGCACTGGATTTGGGAGTGCAAATAATGTCAAGTGGTTATTGGTTTTAATTTAACAATATCATCACTAATTGTAATGTAATAATTACACAAGGAGTTATTGCGTGACCTCTATTGAATCTATTCTGGCAGGTTATTAAATATTTTTTGACTCCTGATTACCAATTTAAAATCATCTTGCAAGTAGTATAGGACCTTGTGCAAGGTCCGCCCGGCTTGCTACCACCATCTTGCTCGCTAATCCTGCAGTGAAGCAGCAGTGCTTGCACTGTTGTGTTTCGGCGTGGAGAGTAAGACAGCTGGTGAAATTACTGGCACTTGAGGTATCCCATCTCAGACCTCTAGTTGGCAACGCATCTGCAATACCCCTGGTGTTGCAGATGTTTATGGGCGGTGTGATCAATTACCATCAGGAGATCCACTTGCTCATTTGCCATCCAGTTGAATAAAAAAAACATCACATTTCTATACATAGAGTCTGTCTGATTTCACACAATTAATTTATTTATATACCTTACAGACATCCTGACCCTGACTAAGGCCATTACTAGAGCTATAGAAGGTCGATAGTTACTAGCGTTTCCTTTCTACTGTAATCAATGACGTTTGGCGTGCGGGTGCGTTAAGGGCAACACACACGAGAGCGGGCGCGGGTCGTGGCCCGTCGTCACAAACAGCGCGCGGGCCGAGCGCAGTGTTACCAACTCTCAAAAAATATTTATCCTTAAAGCTTAAGTTAAAAC